>NC_143051.1:9747500-9827500 GCF_057628025.1 Oncorhynchus mykiss | reverse complement strand
ATCACAGCGCTTGATGGTTTTCGCGACTGCGCTTAAAGAAACTTTCAAAGTTCTTGAAATTTTCCGGATTGACTGAACTTCATGTCTTAAAGTACTGATGGACTGTCACTTTGCTTATTTGAGCTGTTCTTGCCATAATATGGACTTGGTATTTTACCAAATAGGGCTCCTCTGTATCCCCCCCACCTTGTCACAACACAACTGATTGGTTCAAATGCATTAAGAAGGAAAGAAATTCCACAAATTAACTTATAACAAGGCACACCTCTTAATTGAAATGCATTCCTGGTGACTACCTCTGGTTGAGAGAATGCCAAGAGTGTGCAAAGCTGTCATCCTTTGAAGAATTTCAAATATAAAATATATTTTGATTTAACACTTTTTTTTGGTTACTACGATATGTTATTTAATAGTTTTGATGTCTTCACTATTATTCTACAATGTGTGTCCAAATTTGTGTGTGTGTGTTAAATGAACTCAGTCCGGCTTTAAATGTACTCTTGAAAGTTGTAATAGTAGAATACACAAGGTGACATTACTAAACTGGGTTGTAATAGTAGAATGCACAAGGTGACATTACTAAACTGGGTTGTAATAGTAGAATGTACAAGGTGACATTACTAAACTGGGTTGTAATAGTAGAATGTACAAGGTGACATTACTAAACTGGGTTGTAAATGGTAGAATGTACAAGGGAACGGCAGGAAGGGTTGTCTCTAAGGAACAAGAGGGTTGTCTCTAGGACTCTCTCTCCCAACAATACACAATAACAATGGTTGTTGGCCCGGAAAAACAACTGATTCGATAAGAGCTTGATGATTAATTGACTCCCTTGATGATTAATTGACTCCCTTGATGATTAATTGACTCCCTTGATGATTAATTGACTCCCTTGATGATTAATTGACTCCCTTGATGATTAATTGACTCCCTTGATGATTAATTGACTTGTCTTGATGATTCTTTGACTTGTCTTGAACCGGGTTTCAATCCAACCATTTCAATGTGGATGAATTACCTGACTCAATTTGTTTTAAACTCAAGCCGAGCCTTATGGGAATCGTACGTCTAAGATTTCCCACTGTCATATATTTATATATTTTAAATAAGCTAGACAAGGGTGGATAATTTCTTTGGGGTGCGGTGGATACACATTTATTGATGAAATGACCATGTCTAGGTGGACATGTAGTCAGGCCACGATATGTTACGTTGTACTACCACCACGATGTTGGGAAGCATGCAGAGTTTATAAGGTATTAGTTGTATGAACTTCGTAACTTCTTTTTGAAACTTCATCATGAATGATGACGGTTGAGGTGATGAGCTTCGTGCAAAATTCCAATAAATATTGAGGTTCATATTTGAATGTTGGTGACAGTGCTTGGCTGACACGTTTTTTAAAAAATATTTAAATAATGGTCTTGCTCTTATCTAATATAATAACCCTGTCCATTTTTATCAGCAAACTGTTTGAAGTGATACACCAGAACCAGACTGGGCAAGTATGTCATTTATCTCAACAGTTTTTGAGACGAAATCCTCGGTAGAGAATGTAACGGAAACGCATTGAGCTTCTGCTTTTTATTCTGTACGTGGAAACTTAACAGCGGAAGAGCTTTAATGTGCGCTGTGTCATCACGCACAGGTTTCCTTTAGCAACAAGTCGTTTTGATGGAAACATCTCTGGTTGGAAAATGCCCATTTTTATTTTATTTATTTTTATTTTTTTACATTTTTTTTTATATTCACATAAATCTTTTCCTATTGGATGGAAACCTAGTTTATCAGTCTGACCAATCACTTTCTTTCTCTCTCTGTAGTTCTACAACGACCTCACAGAGATCCTGCTGAAGTTCCAGAACAAGTGCAGTGACATCATCTTCGCGCGCAAGACAGAACGGGACGAACTGCTCAAGTGTGTGGTGGTGATGTCGTCTCTGTGATGATGATGATGATGATGATGATGATGATGATGATGATGCATCAATTGTTATATTTGTAATAATCAAAGTATTGTCTTATTAGTGAAATATCATTAATTACATCATGGGTTTTCTGTGATTGGTGATCAAATCAAATTATTGGTCACATGCGCTGATTACAACAGGTGTAGACTCGACAGGTGTAGACTCGACAGGTGTAGACTCGACAGGTGTAGACTCGACAGGTGTAGACTCGACAGGTGTAGACTCGACAGGTGAAATGCTTAATTACGAGCCCAGTGCAGAGTTAAAGAAAAAAAGAAAGTAAGACAAATATTTGTTAAAAAAGATAATGGTAACACAAACAATCCCATATACAAGGAGCACCGAGGCAATGTGCAGGGGTACGAGGTAGTTGAGGTAATGCAGTATGTGAAAGTGACTAGGCTATCGAGACAGATAAACAGACTAGCAGCAGCGTGAGTGTGTGGGTAGAGTCTGGGGAGTGTGTGGGTAGAGTGTGTGGGTAGAGTCTGGGGAGTGTGTGGGTAGAGTCTGGGGAGTGTGTGGGTAGAGTCTGGGGAGTGTGTGGGTAGAGTCTGGGGAGTGTGTGGGTAGTGCAAGAGTTGGTGCACAACAACTAACGTATAGATAAACAATAAAGGAAGTCGATGTGAGTTGTCATGGTAGCCATTTGATTAACTTGTCTTGGGGGGTGATTCATGTGCACAAGAAGGGACCGTGACTATCAACTGATGTTGTGGTTGTCGTGGTGACCGCCGACTGACATTGCTGTTGTTGTGGTTACCCACCCAGGGACTTGCAGCAGAGCATCGCCAGGGAGCCCAGCGCCCCGTCCTTTAATGTCCCCGCCTACCAGACTAACCCTGCTCCCACTGCCGCCGACCCAACCCCTGCTCCCAGGACTGTCTTTGTAAGTAGCCAATCATCGATGGGCAGGTGGGAGGATCGAATCAGAGGGCAGCTCTGTACCATAGAGGTGACTCGATTACAGATAGACAGATAGAAATGTACTGGGGGAGGGATGGTCAGAAATAGGGGCGGGTTGTTTAAAAAAATGGTTCACATTTAAAATTAAAATAAAAATTATTCTGGTTTACAGAATCCTTTTTTTAAAAGACGTTTTATTTTATTTTACCCTCTTTTTCTCCAATTACGATCGTGTCTCATCGCTGCAACTCCTCAACGGGCTCAGGAGAGGCGAAGGTCGAGTCATGCATCCTCTGAAACATGACCCGCTAAACCGCGCTTCTTAACACCCACCCACTTAACCGTTCAACTGCCGACCGAAGTCCGCCTGCAGGCGCCCGGACCCCGCCACCAGGAGTCGCAAAGCCCCCCGCCCCCCAGCTAAACCCCCCCCCCCCCCCCCCTCCCCCCAGCCAAACGCCCCCCTAACCATTGTGCACTGCAATCGTTCCTGGCCGGCTGTGATACAGCCTGAAATCGAACCAGTGCCCCGTCCTTTAATGTCCCCACCTACCAGACTAACCCTGCTCCCACTGCCGCCGACCTGTAGAGACGCCTCTAGCACTGAGATGCAGTGCCTTCGACCGCTGCGCCACTCGGGAGCTCTGGTTCTTTTGACTGGTACTGTATGTTAAAGGTCAAGTGAAGATGTTTTTATCTCAATATCAAATCATTTCTGGTTAACAATTAACTGTCATTGTTTTCAAAAATAGCTTCTTTGCAGAGAGCGATTTCTCAAGCAGAAATGTTGCTAGGCCGGCCTGCAAGTGGGGAGGGGAAAAGTGAATACTAGCTGTTATTGGCAGAGAGGTTTGGAACTCTTTCTTATTGGTCTATTGAATCATTTACACCAGGCAGGCCAAAACTCCATCCCACCGAAACAGGCTGAAGTTTCAGGCGGTCTTTTCAAACGGCTCTTACACCTAAAAGGATATCATAGTTTTCTGAATTTCACGGTATGATTCCAACCTCATACCGTGGAAATAAACTCAGCAAAAAAAGAAACATCCCCCTTTCAGGACCCTGTCTTTCAAAGATCGTTTGTAAAAATCCAAATAACTTCACAGATCTGCATTGTAAAGGGTTTAAACACGGTTTCCCGTGTTCAATGAACCATAAACAATTAATGAACGTGCACCTGTGGAACGGTCTTTAAGACACTAACAGCTTACAGACGGTAGGCAATTAAGGTCACAGTTATGAAAATGTAGGGCACTAAAGAGGCCTTTCTACTGACTCTGGAAAAACACAAAAAATATGCCCAGGGTCCCTGCTCATCTGTGTGAACGTGCCTTAGGCATGCTGCAAGGAGGCATGAGGACTGCAGATGTGGCCAGGGCAATAAATGGCAATGTCCGTACTGTGAGACGCCTAAGACAGGACGGACAGGACGGACAGCATGTGTGTGTTTGTGTTGTACCTCCCTGTTCCATAAGGTGCATTTTGATCTGTTATTTTTTAAATATTATTTTACTGCTTGTGTGAGTTACCTAATGTGGAATAGATTTCCCTGTAGTCATGGTTCTATGTAGTTCTGTGTGCCTCCCATAGTCTGTTCTGGACTTGGTGATTGTGAAGATACCTCTGGTAACATGTCTTGTTGGGTTTGCATGGGGGACTGAGCTGTGTGCCAGTAGTTAAAACAGACACCTCTGGTAACATGTCTTGTTGGGTTTGCATGGGGGACTGAGCTGTGTGCCAGTAGTTTAAACAGACACCTCTGGTAACATGTCTTGATGGAGGACTGAGTTATGTGTCAGTAGTTAAAACAGACACCTCTGGTAACATGTCTTGTTGGGTTTGCATGGAGGACTGAGCTGTGTGCCAGTAGTTTAAACAGACACCTCTGGTAACATGTCTTGTTGGGTTTGCATGGGGGACTGAGCTGTGTGCCAGTAGTTAAAACAGACACCTCTGGTAACATGTCTTGTTGGGTTTGCATGGAGGACTGAGCTGTGTGTCAGTAGTTTAAACAGACACCTCTGGTAACATGTCTTGTTGGGTTTGCATGGAGGACTGAGCTGTGTGCCAGTAGTTAAAACAGACACCTCTGGTAACATGTCTTGTTGGGTTTGCATGGAGGACTGAGCTGTGTGCCAGTAGTTAAAACAGACACCTCTGGTAACATGTCTTGTTGGGTTTGCATGGAGG
The DNA here is from genome assembly GCF_057628025.1 of Oncorhynchus mykiss. Taxonomy (NCBI): domain Eukaryota; kingdom Metazoa; phylum Chordata; class Actinopteri; order Salmoniformes; family Salmonidae; genus Oncorhynchus; species Oncorhynchus mykiss. The sequence continues at coordinate 9,822,434 of NC_143051.1, read as the reverse complement.
ACTGAGCTGTGTGCCAGTAGTTTAAACAGACACCTCTGGTAACATGTCTTGTTGGGTTTGCATGGAGGACTGAGCTGTGTGCCAGTAGTTTAAACAGACACCTCTGGTAACATGTCTTGTTGGGTTTGCATGGGGGACTGAGCTGTGTGCCAGTAGTTAAAACAGACACCTCTGGTAACATGTCTTGTTCGGTTTGCATGGGGGACTGAGCTGTGTGCCAGTAGTTAAAACAGACACCTCTGGTAACATGTCTTGTTGGGTTTGCATGGGGGACTGAGCTGTGTGCCAGTAGTTAAAACAGACACCTCTGGTAACATGTCTTGTTGGGTTTGCATGGAGGACTGAGCTGTGTGCCAGTAGTTTAAACAGACACCTCTGGTAACATGTCTTGTTGGGTTTGCATGGGGGACTGAGCTGTGTGTCAGTAGTTAAAACAGATACCTCTGGTAACATGTCTTGTTGGGTTTGCATGGGGGACTGAGCTGTGTGCCAGTAGTTAAAACAGACACCTCTGGTAACATGTCTTGTTGGGTTTGCATGGAGGACTGAGCTGTGTGCCAGTAGTTAAAACAGACCCCTCTGGTAACATGTCTTGTTGGGTTTGCATGGGGGACTGAGCTGTGTGCCAGTAGTTAAAACAGACACCTCTGGTAACATGTCTTGTTGGGTTTGCATGGGGGACTGAGCTGTGTGCCAGTAGTTTAAACAGACACCTCTGGTAACATGTCTTGTTGGGTTTGCATGGGGGACTGAGCTGTGTGCCAGTAGTTAAAACAGACACCTCTGGTAACATGTCTTGTTGGGTTTGCATGGGGGACTGAGCTGTGTGCCAGTAGTTAAAACAGATACCTCTGGTAACATGTCTTGTTGGGTTTGCATGGGGGACTGAGCTGTGTGCCAGTAGTTTAAACAGACACCTCTGGTAACATGTCTTGTTGGGGGACTGAGTTATGTGCCAGTAGTTTAAACAGACACCTCTGGTAACATGTCTTGATGGGGGACTGAGTTATGTGTCAGTAGTTTAAACAGACACCTCTGGTAACATGTCTTGATGGGGGACTGAGTTATGTGTCAGTAGTTTAAACAGACACCTCTGGTAACATGTCTTGTTGGGGGACTGAGTTATGTGTCAGTAGTTTAAACAGACACCTCTGGTAACATGTCTTGTTGGGGGACTGAGTTATGTGTCAGTAGTTTAAACAGACACCTCTGGTAACATGTCTTGTTGGGGGACTGAGTTATGTGTCAGTAGTTTAAACAGACACCTCTGGTAACATGTCTTGATGGAGGACTGAGTTATGTGTCAGTAGTTTAAACAGACACCTCTGGTAACATGTCTTGATGGGGGACTGAGTTATGTGCCAGTAGTTTAAACAGATACCTCTGGTAACATGTCTTGATGGAGGACTGAGTTATGTGCCAGTAGTTAAAACAGACACCTCTGGTAACATGTCTTGTTGGGTTTGCATGGGGGACTGAGCTGTGTGCCAGTAGTTAAAACAGACACCTCTGGTAACATGTCTTGTTGGGTTTGCATGGGGGACTGAGCTGTGTGCCAGTAGTTTAAACAGACACCTCTGGTAACATGTCTTGTTGGGTTTGCATGGAGGACTGAGCTGTGTGTCAGTAGTTTAAACAGACACCTCTGGTAACATGTCTTGATGGGGGACTGAGCTGTGTGCCAGTAGTTAAAACAGATACCTCTGGTAACATGTCTTGTTGGGTTTGCATGGAGGACTGAGCTGTGTGCCAGTAGTTTAAACAGACACCTCTGGTAACATGTCTTGTTGGGTTTGCATGGGGGACTGAGCTGTGTGTCAGTAGTTAAAACAGATACCTCTGGTAACATGTCTTGTTGGGTTTGCATGGGGGACTGAGCTGTGTGCCAGTAGTTAAAACAGACACCTCTGGTAACATGTCTTGTTGGGTTTGCATGGAGGACTGAGCTGTGTGCCAGTAGTTAAAACAGACCCCTCTGGTAACATGTCTTGTTGGGTTTGCATGGGGGACTGAGCTGTGTGCCAGTAGTTAAAACAGACACCTCTGGTAACATGTCTTGTTGGGTTTGCATGGGGGACTGAGCTGTGTGCCAGTAGTTAAAACAGACACCTCTGGTAACATGTCTTGTTGGGTTTGCATGGGGGACTGAGCTGTGTGCCAGTAGTTAAAACAGATACCTCTGGTAACATGTCTTGTTGGGTTTGCATGGGGGACTGAGCTGTGTGCCAGTAGTTTAAACAGACACCTCTGGTAACATGTCTTGTTGGGGGACTGAGTTATGTGCCAGTAGTTTAAACAGACACCTCTGGTAACATGTCTTGATGGGGGACTGAGTTATGTGTCAGTAGTTTAAACAGACACCTCTGGTAACATGTCTTGTTGGGGGACTGAGTTATGTGTCAGTAGTTTAAACAGACACCTCTGGTAACATGTCTTGTTGGGGGACTGAGTTATGTGTCAGTAGTTTAAACAGACACCTCTGGTAACATGTCTTGATGGAGGACTGAGTTATGTGTCAGTAGTTTAAACAGACACCTCTGGTAACATGTCTTGATGGGGGACTGAGTTATGTGCCAGTAGTTTAAACAGATACCTCTGGTAACATGTCTTGATGGAGGACTGAGTTATGTGCCAGTAGTTAAAACAGACACCTCTGGTAACATGTCTTGTTGGGTTTGCATGGGGGACTGAGCTGTGTGCCAGTAGTTAAAACAGACACCTCTGGTAACATGTATTGTTGGGTTTGCATGGAGGACTGAGCTGTGTGTCAGTAGTTTAAACAGACACCTCTGGTAACATGTCTTGTTGGGTTTGCATGGGGGACTGAGCTGTGTGTCAGTAGTTTAAACAGACACCTCTGGTAACATGTCTTGTTGGGTTTGCATGGAGGACTGAGCTGTGTGCCAGTAGTTAAAACAGACACCTCTGGTAACATGTCTTGTTGGGTTTGCATGGGGGACTGAGCTGTGTGCCAGTAGTTAAAACAGACACCTCTGGTAACATGTCTTGTTGGGTTTGCATGGAGGACTGAGCTGTGTGTCAGTAGTTAAAACAGATACCTCTGGTGACATGTCTTGTTGGGTTTGCATGGGGGACTGAGCTGTGTGCCAGTAGTTTAAACAGACACCTCTGGTAACATGTCTTGTTGGGTTTGCATGGAGGACTGAGCTGTGTGTCAGTAGTTTAAACAGACACCTCTGGTAACATGTCTTGATGGGGGACTGAGCTGTGTGCCAGTAGTTAAAACAGATACCTCTGGTAACATGTCTTGTTGGGTTTGCATGGAGGACTGAGCTGTGTGCCAGTAGTTTAAACAGACACCTCTGGTAACATGTCTTGTTGGGTTTGCATGGGGGACTGAGCTGTGTGTCAGTAGTTAAAACAGATACCTCTGGTAACATGTCTTGTTGGGTTTGCATGGGGGACTGAGCTGTGTGCCAGTAGTTAAAACAGACACCTCTGGTAACATGTCTTGTTGGGTTTGCATGGAGGACTGAGCTGTGTGCCAGTAGTTAAAACAGACCCCTCTGGTAACATGTCTTGTTGGGTTTGCATGGGGGACTGAGCTGTGTGCCAGTAGTTAAAACAGACACCTCTGGTAACATGTCTTGTTGGGTTTGCATGGGGGACTGAGCTGTGTGCCAGTAGTTAAAACAGACACCTCTGGTAACATGTCTTGTTGGGTTTGCATGGGGGACTGAGCTGTGTGCCAGTAGTTAAAACAGATACCTCTGGTAACATGTCTTGTTGGGTTTGCATGGGGGACTGAGCTGTGTGCCAGTAGTTTAAACAGACACCTCTGGTAACATGTCTTGTTGGGGGACTGAGTTATGTGCCAGTAGTTTAAACAGACACCTCTGGTAACATGTCTTGATGGGGGACTGAGTTATGTGTCAGTAGTTTAAACAGACACCTCTGGTAACATGTCTTGTTGGGGGACTGAGTTATGTGTCAGTAGTTTAAACAGACACCTCTGGTAACATGTCTTGTTGGGGGACTGAGTTATGTGTCAGTAGTTTAAACAGACACCTCTGGTAACATGTCTTGATGGAGGACTGAGTTATGTGTCAGTAGTTTAAACAGACACCTCTGGTAACATGTCTTGATGGGGGACTGAGTTATGTGCCAGTAGTTTAAACAGATACCTCTGGTAACATGTCTTGATGGAGGACTGAGTTATGTGCCAGTAGTTAAAACAGACACCTCTGGTAACATGTCTTGTTGGGTTTGCATGGGGGACTGAGCTGTGTGCCAGTAGTTAAAACAGACACCTCTGGTAACATGTATTGTTGGGTTTGCATGGAGGACTGAGCTGTGTGTCAGTAGTTTAAACAGACACCTCTGGTAACATGTCTTGTTGGGTTTGCATGGGGGACTGAGCTGTGTGTCAGTAGTTTAAACAGACACCTCTGGTAACATGTCTTGTTGGGTTTGCATGGAGGACTGAGCTGTGTGCCAGTAGTTTAAACAGACACCTCTGGTAACATGTCTTGTTGGGTTTGCATGGAGGACTGAGCTGTGTGCCAGTAGTTAAAACAGACACCTCTGGTAACATGTCTTGTTGGGTTTGCATGGGGGACTGAGCTGTGTGCCAGTAGTTAAAACAGACACCTCTGGTAACATGTCTTGTTGGGTTTGCATGGAGGACTGAGCTGTGTGTCAGTAGTTTAAACGGACACCTCTGGTAACATGTCTTGTTGGGTTTGCATGGGGGACTGAGCTGTGTGCCAGTAGTTAAAACAGACACCTCTGGTAACATGTCTTGTTGGGTTTGCATGGAGGACTGAGCTGTGTGCCAGTAGTTAAAACAGACACCTCTGGTAACATGTCTTGTTGGGTTTGCATGGAGGACTGAGCTGTGTGCCAGTAGTTTAAACAGACACCTCTGGTAACATGTCTTGTTGGGTTTGCATGGAGGACTGAGCTGTGTGTCAGTAGTTTAAACAGACACCTCTGGTAACATGTCTTGATGGGGGACTGAGCTGTGTGTCAGTAGTTTAAACAGACACCTCTGGTAACATGTCTTGTTGGGTTTGCATGGGGGACTGAGCTGTGTGCCAGTAGTTAAAACAGATACCTCTGGTAACATGTCTTGTTGGGTTTGCATGGAGGACTGAGCTGTGTGCCAGTAGTTTAAACAGACACCTCTGGTAACATGTCTTGATGGGTTTGCATGGAGGACTGAGCTGTGTGCCAGTAGTTTAAACAGACACCTCTGGTAACATGTCTTGTTGGGTTTGCATGGGGGACTGAGCTGTGTGCCAGTAGTTTAAACAGACACCTCTGGTAACATGTCTTGTTGGGTTTGCATGGAGGACTGAGCTGTGTGCCAGTAGTTTAAACAGACACCTCTGGTAACATGTCTTGTTGGGTTTGCATGGAGGACTGAGCTGTGTGCCAGTAGTTTAAACAGACACCTCTGGTAACATGTCTTGTTGGGTTTGCATGGAGGACTGAGCTGTGTGCCAGTAGTTAAAACAGACACCTCTGGTAACATGTCTTGTTGGGTTTGCATGGGGGACTGAGCTGTGTGTCAGTAGTTAAAACGGACACCTCTGGTAACATGTCTTGTTGGGTTTGCATGGAGGACTGAGCTGTGTGCCAGTAGTTAAAACAGACACCTCTGGTAACATGTCTTGTTGGGTTTGCATGGAGGACTGAGCTGTGTGCCAGTAGTTAAAACAGACACCTCTGGTAACATGTCTTGTTGGGTTTGCATGGGGGACTGAGCTGTGTGTCAGTAGTTTAAACAGACACCTCTGGTAACATGTCTTGTTGGGTTTGCATGGAGGACTGAGCTGTGTGCCAGTAGTTTAAACAGACACCTCTGGTAACATGTCTTGTTGGGTTTGCATGGGGGACTGAGCTGTGTGCCAGTAGTTTAAACAGACACCTCTGGTAACATGTCTTGTTGGGTTTGCATGGAGGACTGAGCTGTGTGTCAGTAGTTTAAACAGACACCTCTGGTAACATGTCTTGATGGAGGACTGAGTTATGTGTCAGTAGTTTAAACAGACACCTCTGGTAACATGTCTTGATGGGGGACTGAGTTATGTGCCAGTAGTTTAAACAGATACCTCTGGTAACATGTCTTGATGGGGGACTGAGTTATGTGCCAGTAGTTTAAACAGATACCTCTGGTAACATGTCTTGATGGAGGACTGAGTTATGTGCCAGTAGTTAAAACAGACACCTCTGGTAACATGTCTTGTTGGGTTTGCATGGGGGACTGAGCTGTGTGTCAGTAGTTTAAACAGACACCTCTGGTAACATGTCTTGTTGGGTTTGCATGGAGGACTGAGCTGTGTGCCAGTAGTTTAAACAGACACCTCTGGTAACATGTCTTGTTGGGTTTGCATGGAGGACTGAGCTGTGTGCCAGTAGTTTAAACAGACACCTCTGGTAACATGTCTTGTTGGGTTTGCATGGGGGACTGAGCTGTGTGCCAGTAGTTAAAACAGACACCTCTGGTAACATGTCTTGTTGGGTTTGCATGGGGGACTGAGCTGTGTGCCAGTAGTTAAAACAGACACCTCTGGTAACATGTCTTGTTGGGTTTGCATGGGGGACTGAGCTGTGTGCCAGTAGTTAAAACAGACACCTCTGGTAACATGTCTTGTTGGGTTTGCATGGGGGACTGAGCTGTGTGCCAGTAGTTTAAACAGACACCTCTGGTAACATGTCTTGTTGGGTTTGCATGGAGGACTGAGCTGTGTGTCAGTAGTTTAAACAGACACCTCTGGTAACATGTCTTGATGGGGGACTGAGCTGTGTGCCAGTAGTTTAAACAGACACCTCTGGTAACATGTCTTGTTGGGTTTGCATGGAGGACTGAGCTGTGTGCCAGTAGTTTAAACAGACACCTCTGGTAACATGTCTTGTTGGGTTTGCATGGAGGACTGAGCTGTGTGCCAGTAGTTAAAACAGACACCTCTGGTAACATGTCTTGTTGGGTTTGCATGGAGGACTGAGCTGTGTGCCAGTAGTTTAAACAGACACCTCTGGTAACATGTCTTGTTGGGTTTGCATGGAGGACTGAGCTGTGTGCCAGTAGTTAACAGACACCTCTGGTAACATGTCTTGATGGGGGACTGAGTTGTGTGCCAGTAGTTTAAACAGATACCTCTGGTAACATGTCTTGATGGGGGACTGAGTTATGTGTCAGTAGTTTAAACAGACACCTCTGGTAACATGTCTTGATGGAGGACTGAGTTATGTGTCAGTAGTTTAAACAGACACCTCTGGTAACATGTCTTGTTGGGTTTGCATGGGGGACTGAGTTGTGTGTCAGTAGTTTAAACAGACACCTCTGGTAACATGTCTTGATGGGGGACTGAGTTATGTGTCAGTAGTTTAAACAGACACCTCTGGTAACATGTCTTGATGGGGGACTGAGCTGTGTGCCAGTAGTTTAAACAGACACCTCTGGTAACATGTCTTGATGGAGGACTGAGTTATGTGTCAGTAGTTTAAACAGACACCTCTGGTAACATGTCTTGTTGGGTTTGCATGGAGGACTGAGCTGTGTGTCAGTAGTTTAAACAGACACCTCTGGTAACATGTCTTGTTGGGTTTGCATGGGGGACTGAGTTGTGTGCCAGTAGTTAAAACAGACACCTCTGGTAACATGTCTTGTTGGGTTTGCATGGAGGACTGAGCTGTGTGCCAGTAGTTTAAACAGATACCTCTGGTAACATGTCTTGATGGAGGACTGAGTTGTGTGCCAGTAGTTTAAACAGACACCTCTGGTAACATGTCTTGTTGGGTTTGCATGGAGGACTGAGCTGTGTGCCAGTAGTTTAAACAGACACCTCTGGTAACATGTCTTGTTGGGTTTGCATGGAGGACTGAGCTGTGTGCCAGTAGTTAAAACAGACACCTCTGGTAACATGTCTTGTTGGGTTTGCATGGAGGACTGAGCTGTGTGCCAGTAGTTTAAACAGACACCTCTGGTAACATGTCTTGTTGGGTTTGCATGGAGGACTGAGCTGTGTGCCAGTAGTTAAAACAGACACCTCTGGTAACATGTCTTGTTGGGTTTGCATGGGGGACTGAGCTGTGTGCCAGTAGTTAAAACAGACACCTCTGGTAACATGTCTTGTTGGGTTTGCATGGGGGACTGAGCTGTGTGCCAGTAGTTAAAACAGACACCTCTGGTAACATGTCTTGTTGGGTTTGCATGGGGGACTGAGCTGTGTGTCAGTAGTTAAAACAGACACCTCTGGTAACATGTCTTGTTGGGTTTGCATGGAGGACTGAGCTGTGTGCCAGTAGTTAAAACAGACACCTCTGGTAACATGTCTTGTTGGGTTTGCATGGAGGACTGAGCTGTGTGCCAGTAGTTAAAACAGACACCTCTGGTAACATGTCTTGTTGGGTTTGCATGGGGGACTGAGCTGTGTGTCAGTAGTTTAAACAGACACCTCTGGTAACATGTCTTGTTGGGTTTGCATGGAGGACTGAGCTGTGTGCCAGTAGTTTAAACAGACACCTCTGGTAACATGTCTTGTTGGGTTTGCATGGGGGACTGAGCTGTGTGCCAGTAGTTTAAACAGACACCTCTGGTAACATGTCTTGTTGGGTTTGCATGGAGGACTGAGCTGTGTGTCAGTAGTTTAAACAGACACCTCTGGTAACATGTCTTGATGGGGGACTGAGCTGTGTGCCAGTAGTTAAAACAGATACCTCTGGTAACATGTCTTGTTGGGTTTGCATGGGGGACTGAGCTGTGTGCCAGTAGTTTAAACAGACACCTCTGGTAACATGTCTTGTTGGGTTTGCATGGAGGACTGAGCTGTGTGCCAGTAGTTAAAACAGACACCTCTGGTAACATGTCTTGTTGGGTTTGCATGGAGGACTGAGCTGTGTGCCAGTAGTTAAAACAGACACCTCTGGTAACATGTCTTGTTGGGTTTGCATGGAGGACTGAGCTGTGTGCCAGTAGTTAAAACAGACACCTCTGGTAACATGTCTTGTTGGGTTTGCATGGGGGACTGAGCTGTGTGCCAGTAGTTTAAACAGACACCTCTGGTAACATGTCTTGTTGGGTTTGCATGGGGGACTGAGCTGTGTGCCAGTAGTTTAAACAGACACCTCTGGTAACATGTCTTGATGGAGGACTGAGTTATGTGTCAGTAGTTTAAACAGACACCTCTGGTAACATGTCTTGTTGGGTTTGCATGGAGGACTGAGCTGTGTGCCAGTAGTTAAAACAGACACCTCTGGTAACATGTCTTGTTGGGTTTGCATGGAGGACTGAGCTGTGTGCCAGTAGTTAAAACAGACACCTCTGGTAACATGTCTTGCATGGAGGACTGAGCTGTGTGCCAGTAGTTTAAACAGACACCTCTGGTAACATGTCTTGTTGGGTTTGCATGGAGGACTGAGCTGTGTGCCAGTAGTTTAAACAGACACCTCTGGTAACATGTCTTGTTGGGTATGCATGGAGGACTGAGTTATGTGTCAGTAGTTTAAACAGACACCTCTGGTAACATGTCTTGTTGGGTATGCATGGAGGACTGAGTTATGTGTCAGTAGTTTAAACAGATACCTCTGGTAACATGTCTTGATGGGGGACTGAGTTGTGTGCCAGTAGTTTAAACAGACACCTCTGGTAACATGTCTTGATGGAGGACTGAGCTGTGTGCCAGTAGTTTAAACAGATACCTCTGGTAACATGTCTTGTTGGAGGACTGAGTTATGTGCCAGTAGTTTAAACAGACACCTCTGGTAACATGTCTTGTTGGGGGACTGAGTTATGTGCCAGTAGTTTAAACAGACACCTCTGGTAACATGTCTTGATGGGGGACTGAGTTGTGTGCCAGTAGTTTAAACAGATACCTCTGGTAACATGTCTTGATGGGGGACTGAGTTATGTGTCAGTAGTTTAAACAGACACCTCTGGTAACATGTCTTGATGGAGGACTGAGTTATGTGTCAGTAGTTTAAACAGACACCTCTGGTAACATGTCTTGTTGGGTTTGCATGGGGGACTGAGTTGTGTGTCAGTAGTTTAAACAGACACCTCTGGTAACATGTCTTGATGGGGGACTGAGTTATGTGTCAGTAGTTTAAACAGACACCTCTGGTAACATGTCTTGATGGGGGACTGAGCTGTGTGCCAGTAGTTTAAACAGACACCTCTGGTAACATGTCTTGATGGAGGACTGAGTTATGTGTCAGTAGTTTAAACAGACACCTCTGGTAACATGTCTTGTTGGGTTTGCATGGAGGACTGAGCTGTGTGTCAGTAGTTTAAACAGACACCTCTGGTAACATGTCTTGTTGGGTTTGCATGGGGGACTGAGTTGTGTGCCAGTAGTTAAAACAGACACCTCTGGTAACATGTCTTGATGGAGGACTGAGTTGTGTGCCAGTAGTTTAAACAGACACCTCTGGTAACATGTCTTGTTGGGTTTGCATGGGGGACTGAGCTGTGTGCCAGTAGTTAAAACAGACACCTCTGGTAACATGTCTTGTTGGGTTTGCATGGGGGACTGAGCTGTGTGCCAGTAGTTAAAACAGACACCTCTGGTAACATGTCTTGTTGGGTTTGCATGGGGGACTGAGCTGTGTGTCAGTAGTTAAAACAGACACCTCTGGTAACATGTCTTGTTGGGTTTGCATGGAGGACTGAGCTGTGTGCCAGTAGTTAAAACAGACACCTCTGGTAACATGTCTTGTTGGGTTTGCATGGAGGACTGAGCTGTGTGCCAGTAGTTAAAACAGACACCTCTGGTAACATGTCTTGTTGGGTTTGCATGGGGGACTGAGCTGTGTGTCAGTAGTTTAAACAGACACCTCTGGTAACATGTCTTGTTGGGTTTGCATGGAGGACTGAGCTGTGTGCCAGTAGTTTAAACAGACACCTCTGGTAACATGTCTTGTTGGGTTTGCATGGGGGACTGAGCTGTGTGCCAGTAGTTTAAACAGACACCTCTGGTAACATGTCTTGTTGGGTTTGCATGGAGGACTGAGCTGTGTGCCAGTAGTTAAAACAGACACCTCTGGTAACATGTCTTGTTGGGTTTGCATGGAGGACTGAGCTGTGTGCCAGTAGTTTAAACAGACACCTCTGGTAACATGTCTTGATGGAGGACTGAGTTATGTGCCAGTAGTTTAAACAGACACCTCTGGTAACATGTCTTGATGGGGGACTGAGTTATGTGCCAGTAGTTTAAACAGACACCTCTGGTAACATGTCTTGATGGAGGACTGAGTTATGTGTCAGTAGTTTAAACAGACACCTCTGGTAACATGTCTTGATGGAGGACTGAGTTATGTGTCAGTAGTTTAAACAGACACCTCTGGTAACATGTCTTGATGGAGGACTGAGTTATGTGTCAGTAGTTTAAACAGACACCTCTGGTAACATGTCTTGATGGGGGACTGAGTTATGTGTCAGTAGTTTAAACAGACACCTCTGGTAACATGTCTTGATGGGGGACTGAGTTATGTGTCAGTAGTTTAAACAGACACCTCTGGTAACATGTCTTGTTGGGTTTGCATGGAGGACTGAGTTATGTGTCAGTAGTTTAAACAGACACCTCTGGTAACATGTCTTGTTGGGTTTGCATGGGGGACTGAGCTGTGTGCCAGTAGTTAAAACAGATACCTCTGGTAACATGTCTTGTTGGGTTTGCATGGGGGACTGAGCTGTGTGTCAGTAGTTTAAACAGACACCTCTGGTAACATGTCTTGTTGGGGGACTGAGTTATGTGTCAGTAGTTTAAACAGACACCTCTGGTAACATGTCTTGATGGGGGACTGAGTTATGTGTCAGTAGTTTAAACAGACACCTCTGGTAACATGTCTTGTTGGGGGACTGAGTTATGTGTCAGTAGTTTAAACAGACACCTCTGGTAACATGTCTTGTTGGGGGACTGAGTTATGTGTCAGTAGTTTAAACAGACACCTCTGGTAACATGTCTTGTTGGGGGACTGAGTTATGTGTCAGTAGTTTAAACAGATACCTCTGGTAACATGTCTTGTTGGGGGACTGAGTTATGTGCCAGTAGTTTAAACAGACACCTCTGGTAACATGTCTTGTTGGGGGACTGAGTTATGTGCCAGTAGTTTAAACAGACACCTCTGGTAACATGTCTTGATGGGGGACTGAGTTATGTGTCAGTAGTTTAAACAGACACCTCTGGTAACATGTCTTGATGGAGGACTGAGTTATGTGTCAGTAGTTTAAACAGACACCTCTGGTAACATGTCTTGATGGGGGACTGAGTTATGTGTCAGTAGTTTAAACAGACACCTCTGGTAACATGTCTTGTTGGGTTTGCATGGAGGACTGAGTTATGTGTCAGTAGTTTAAACAGACACCTCTGGTAACATGTCTTGTTGGGTTTGCATGGGGGACTGAGCTGTGTGCCAGTAGTTTAAACAGACACCTCTGGTAACATGTCTTGTTGGGTTTGCATGGGGGACTGAGCTGTGTGCCAGTAGTTTAAACAGACACCTCTGGTAACATGTCTTGCATGGAGGACTGAGCTGTGTGCCAGTAGTTAAAACAGACACCTCTGGTAACATGTCTTGATGGGTTTGCATGGAGGACTGAGCTGTGTGCCAGTAGTTTAAACAGACACCTCTGGTAACATGTCTTGTTGGGTTTGCATGGGGGACTGAGCTGTGTGCCAGTAGTTTAAACAGACACCTCTGGTAACATGTCTTGTTGGGTTTGCATGGAGGACTGAGCTGTGTGCCAGTAGTTTAAACAGACACCTCTGGTAACATGTCTTGTTGGGTTTGCATGGAGGACTGAGCTGTGTGCCAGTAGTTTAAACAGACACCTCTGGTAACATGTCTTGTTGGGTTTGCATGGAGGACTGAGCTGTGTGCCAGTAGTTAAAACAGACACCTCTGGTAACATGTCTTGTTGGGTTTGCATGGGGGACTGAGCTGTGTGTCAGTAGTTAAAACGGACACCTCTGGTAACATGTCTTGTTGGGTTTGCATGGAGGACTGAGCTGTGTGCCAGTAGTTAAAACAGACACCTCTGGTAACATGTCTTGTTGGGTTTGCATGGAGGACTGAGCTGTGTGCCAGTAGTTAAAACAGACACCTCTGGTAACATGTCTTGTTGGGTTTGCATGGGGGACTGAGCTGTGTGTCAGTAGTTTAAACAGACACCTCTGGTAACATGTCTTGTTGGGTTTGCATGGAGGACTGAGCTGTGTGCCAGTAGTTTAAACAGACACCTCTGGTAACATGTCTTGTTGGGTTTGCATGGGGGACTGAGCTGTGTGCCAGTAGTTTAAACAGACACCTCTGGTAACATGTCTTGTTGGGTTTGCATGGAGGACTGAGCTGTGTGTCAGTAGTTTAAACAGACACCTCTGGTAACATGTCTTGATGGAGGACTGAGTTATGTGTCAGTAGTTTAAACAGACACCTCTGGTAACATGTCTTGATGGGGGACTGAGTTATGTGCCAGTAGTTTAAACAGATACCTCTGGTAACATGTCTTGATGGGGGACTGAGTTATGTGCCAGTAGTTTAAACAGATACCTCTGGTAACATGTCTTGATGGAGGACTGAGTTATGTGCCAGTAGTTAAAACAGACACCTCTGGTAACATGTCTTGTTGGGTTTGCATGGGGGACTGAGCTGTGTGTCAGTAGTTTAAACAGACACCTCTGGTAACATGTCTTGTTGGGTTTGCATGGAGGACTGAGCTGTGTGCCAGTAGTTTAAACAGACACCTCTGGTAACATGTCTTGTTGGGTTTGCATGGAGGACTGAGCTGTGTGCCAGTAGTTTAAACAGACACCTCTGGTAACATGTCTTGTTGGGTTTGCATGGGGGACTGAGCTGTGTGCCAGTAGTTAAAACAGACACCTCTGGTAACATGTCTTGTTGGGTTTGCATGGGGGACTGAGCTGTGTGCCAGTAGTTAAAACAGACACCTCTGGTAACATGTCTTGTTGGGTTTGCATGGGGGACTGAGCTGTGTGCCAGTAGTTAAAACAGACACCTCTGGTAACATGTCTTGTTGGGTTTGCATGGAGGACTGAGCTGTGTGTCAGTAGTTTAAACAGACACCTCTGGTAACATGTCTTGTTGGGTTTGCATGGAGGACTGAGCTGTGTGTCAGTAGTTTAAACAGACACCTCTGGTAACATGTCTTGATGGGGGACTGAGCTGTGTGCCAGTAGTTAAAACAGATACCTCTGGTAACATGTCTTGTTGGGTTTGCATGGAGGACTGAGCTGTGTGTCAGTAGTTAAAACAGACACCTCTGGTAACATGTCTTGTTGGGTTTGCATGGGGGACTGAGCTGTGTGCCAGTAGTTTAAACAGACACCTCTGGTAACATGTCTTGATGGGTTTGCATGGAGGACTGAGCTGTGTGCCAGTAGTTTAAACAGACACCTCTGGTAACATGTCTTGTTGGGTTTGCATGGGGGACTGAGCTGTGTGCCAGTAGTTTAAACAGACACCTCTGGTAACATGTCTTGTTGGGTTTGCATGGAGGACTGAGCTGTGTGCCAGTAGTTTAAACAGACACCTCTGGTAACATGTCTTGTTGGGTTTGCATGGAGGACTGAGCTGTGTGCCAGTAGTTAAAACAGACACCTCTGGTAACATGTCTTGTTGGGTTTGCATGGAGGACTGAGCTGTGTGCCAGTAGTTTAAACAGACACCTCTGGTAACATGTCTTGTTGGGTTTGCATGGAGGACTGAGCTGTGTGCCAGTAGTTAACAGACACCTCTGGTAACATGTCTTGATGGGGGACTGAGTTATGTGTCAGTAGTTTAAACAGACACCTCTGGTAACATGTCTTGATGGGGGACTGAGCTGTGTGCCAGTAGTTTAAACAGACACCTCTGGTAACATGTCTTGATGGAGGACTGAGTTATGTGTCAGTAGTTTAAAGAGACACCTCTGGTAACATGTCTTGTTGGGTTTGCATGGGGGACTGAGTTGTGTGTCAGTAGTTTAAACAGACACCTCTGGTAACATGTCTTGATGGGGGACTGAGTTATGTGTCAGTAGTTTAAACAGACACCTCTGGTAACATGTCTTGATGGGGGACTGAGCTGTGTGCCAGTAGTTTAAACAGACACCTCTGGTAACATGTATTGATGGAGGACTGAGTTATGTGTCAGTAGTTTAAACAGACACCTCTGGTAACATGTCTTGTTGGGTTTGCATGGAGGACTGAGCTGTGTGTCAGTAGTTTAAACAGACACCTCTGGTAACATGTCTTGTTGGGTTTGCATGGGGGACTGAGTTGTGTGCCAGTAGTTAAAACAGACACCTCTGGTAACATGTCTTGTTGGGTTTGCATGGAGGACTGAGCTGTGTGCCAGTAGTTTAAACAGATACCTCTGGTAACATGTCTTGATGGAGGACTGAGTTGTGTGCCAGTAGTTTAAACAGACACCTCTGGTAACATGTCTTGTTGGGTTTGCATGGAGGACTGAGCTGTGTGCCAGTAGTTAAAACAGACACCTCTGGTAACATGTCTTGTTGGGTTTGCATGGAGGACTGAGCTGTGTGCCAGTAGTTTAAACAGACACCTCTGGTAACATGTCTTGTTGGGTTTGCATGGAGGACTGAGCTGTGTGCCAGTAGTTAAAACAGACACCTCTGGTAACATGTCTTGTTGGGTTTGCATGGAGGACTGAGCTGTGTGCCAGTAGTTTAAACAGACACCTCTGGTAACATGTCTTGTTGGGTTTGCATGGAGGACTGAGCTGTGTGCCAGTAGTTAAAACAGACACCTCTGGTAACATGTCTTGTTGGGTTTGCATGGGGGACTGAGCTGTGTGCCAGTAGTTAAAACAGACACCTCTGGTAACATGTCTTGTTGGGTTTGCATGGGGGACTGAGCTGTGTGCCAGTAGTTAAAACAGACACCTCTGGTAACATGTCTTGTTGGGTTTGCATGGGGGACTGAGCTGTGTGTCAGTAGTTAAAACAGACACCTCTGGTAACATGTCTTGTTGGGTTTGCATGGAGGACTGAGCTGTGTGCCAGTAGTTAAAACAGACACCTCTGGTAACATGTCTTGTTGGGTTTGCATGGAGGACTGAGCTGTGTGCCAGTAGTTAAAACAGACACCTCTGGTAACATGTCTTGTTGGGTTTGCATGGGGGACTGAGCTGTGTGTCAGTAGTTTAAACAGACACCTCTGGTAACATGTCTTGTTGGGTTTGCATGGAGGACTGAGCTGTGTGCCAGTAGTTTAAACAGACACCTCTGGTAACATGTCTTGTTGGGTTTGCATGGGGGACTGAGCTGTGTGCCAGTAGTTTAAACAGACACCTCTGGTAACATGTCTTGTTGGGTTTGCATGGAGGACTGAGCTGTGTGTCAGTAGTTTAAACAGACACCTCTGGTAACATGTCTTGATGGGGGACTGAGCTGTGTGCCAGTAGTTAAAACAGATACCTCTGGTAACATGTCTTGTTGGGTTTGCATGGAGGACTGAGCTGTGTGCCAGTAGTTTAAACAGACACCTCTGGTAACATGTCTTGTTGGGTTTGCATGGGGGACTGAGCTGTGTGCCAGTAGTTTAAACAGACACCTCTGGTAACATGTCTTGTTGGGTTTGCATGGAGGACTGAGCTGTGTGCCAGTAGTTAAAACAGACACCTCTGGTAACATGTCTTGTTGGGTTTGCATGGAGGACTGAGCTGTGTGCCAGTAGTTAAAACAGACACCTCTGGTAACATGTCTTGTTGGGTTTGCATGGAGGACTGAGCTGTGTGCCAGTAGTTAAAACAGACACCTCTGGTAACATGTCTTGTTGGGTTTGCATGGGGGACTGAGCTGTGTGCCAGTAGTTTAAACAGACACCTCTGGTAACATGTCTTGTTGGGTTTGCATGGGGGACTGAGCTGTGTGCCAGTAGTTTAAACAGACACCTCTGGTAACATGTCTTGATGGAGGACTGAGTTATGTGTCAGTAGTTTAAACAGACACCTCTGGTAACATGTCTTGTTGGGTTTGCATGGAGGACTGAGCTGTGTGCCAGTAGTTAAAACAGACACCTCTGGTAACATGTCTTGTTGGGTTTGCATGGAGGACTGAGCTGTGTGCCAGTAGTTAAAACAGACACCTCTGGTAACATGTCTTGCATGGAGGACTGAGCTGTGTGCCAGTAGTTTAAACAGACACCTCTGGTAACATGTCTTGTTGGGTTTGCATGGAGGACTGAGCTGTGTGCCAGTAGTTTAAACAGACACCTCTGGTAACATGTCTTGTTGGGTATGCATGGAGGACTGAGTTATGTGTCAGTAGTTTAAACAGACACCTCTGGTAACATGTCTTGTTGGGTATGCATGGAGGACTGAGTTATGTGTCAGTAGTTTAAACAGATACCTCTGGTAACATGTCTTGATGGGGGACTGAGTTGTGTGCCAGTAGTTTAAACAGACACCTCTGGTAACATGTCTTGATGGAGGACTGAGCTGTGTGCCAGTAGTTTAAACAGATACCTCTGGTAACATGTCTTGTTGGAGGACTGAGTTATGTGCCAGTAGTTTAAACAGACACCTCTGGTAACATGTCTTGTTGGGGGACTGAGTTATGTGCCAGTAGTTTAAACAGACACCTCTGGTAACATGTCTTGATGGGGGACTGAGTTGTGTGCCAGTAGTTTAAACAGATACCTCTGGTAACATGTCTTGATGGAGGACTGAGTTATGTGTCAGTAGTTTAAACAGACACCTCTGGTAACATGTCTTGTTGGGTTTGCATGGAGGACTGAGCTGTGTGTCAGTAGTTTAAACAGACACCTCTGGTAACATGTCTTGTTGGGTTTGCATGGGGGACTGAGTTGTGTGCCAGTAGTTAAAACAGACACCTCTGGTAACATGTCTTGTTGGGTTTGCATGGAGGACTGAGCTGTGTGCCAGTAGTTTAAACAGATACCTCTGGTAACATGTCTTGATGGAGGACTGAGTTGTGTGCCAGTAGTTTAAACAGACACCTCTGGTAACATGTCTTGATGGAGGACTGAGTTATGTGTCAGTAGTTTAAACAGACACCTCTGGTAACATGTCTTGTTGGGTTTGCATGGAGGACTGAGCTGTGTGCCAGTAGTTTAAACAGATACCTCTGGTAACATGTCTTGATGGAGGACTGAGTTGTGTGCCAGTAGTTTAAACAGACACCTCTGGTAACATGTCTTGATGGAGGACTGAGTTATGTGCCAGTAGTTTAAACAGACACCTCTGGTAACATGTCTTGTTGGAGGACTGAGCTGTGTTTCAGTAGTTTAAACAGACACCTCTGGTAACATGTCTTGTTGGGTTTGCATGGGGGACTGAGCTGTGTGTCAGTAGTTTAAACAGACACCTCTGGTAACATGTCTTGTTGGGTTTGCATGGGGGACTGAGCTGTGTGCCAGTAGTTAAAACAGACACCTCTGGTAACATGTCTTGTTGGGTTTGCATGGGGGACTGAGCTGTGTGTCAGTAGTTAAAACAGACACCTCTGGTAACATGTCTTGTTGGGTTTGCATGGAGGACTGAGCTGTGTGCCAGTAGTTAAAACAGACACCTCTGGTAACATGTCTTGTTGGGTTTGCATGGAGGACTGAGCTGTGTGCCAGTAGTTAAAACAGACACCTCTGGTAACATGTCTTGTTGGGTTTGCATGGGGGACTGAGCTGTGTGTCAGTAGTTTAAACAGACACCTCTGGTAACATGTCTTGTTGGGTTTGCATGGAGGACTGAGCTGTGTGCCAGTAGTTTAAACAGACACCTCTGGTAACATGTCTTGTTGGGTTTGCATGGGGGACTGAGCTGTGTGCCAGTAGTTAAAACAGACACCTCTGGTAACATGTCTTGTTGGGTTTGCATGGGGGACTGAGCTGTGTGCCAGTAGTTAAAACAGACACCTCTGGTAACATGTCTTGTTGGGTTTGCATGGGGGACTGAGCTGTGTGTCAGTAGTTAAAACAGACACCTCTGGTAACATGTCTTGTTGGGTTTGCATGGAGGACTGAGCTGTGTGCCAGTAGTTAAAACAGACACCTCTGGTAACATGTCTTGTTGGGTTTGCATGGAGGACTGAGCTGTGTGCCAGTAGTTAAAACAGACACCTCTGGTAACATGTCTTGTTGGGTTTGCATGGGGGACTGAGCTGTGTGTCAGTAGTTTAAACAGACACCTCTGGTAACATGTCTTGTTGGGTTTGCATGGAGGACTGAGCTGTGTGCCAGTAGTTTAAACAGACACCTCTGGTAACATGTCTTGTTGGGTTTGCATGGGGGACTGAGCTGTGTGCCAGTAGTTTAAACAGACACCTCTGGTAACATGTCTTGTTGGGTTTGCATGGAGGACTGAGCTGTGTGCCAGTAGTTAAAACAGACACCTCTGGTAACATGTCTTGTTGGGTTTGCATGGAGGACTGAGCTGTGTGCCAGTAGTTTAAACAGACACCTCTGGTAACATGTCTTGATGGAGGACTGAGTTATGTGCCAGTAGTTTAAACAGACACCTCTGGTAACATGTCTTGATGGGGGACTGAGTTATGTGCCAGTAGTTTAAACAGACACCTCTGGTAACATGTCTTGATGGAGGACTGAGTTATGTGTCAGTAGTTTAAACAGACACCTCTGGTAACATGTCTTGATGGGGGACTGAGTTATGTGTCAGTAGTTTAAACAGACACCTCTGGTAACATGTCTTGTTGGGGGACTGAGTTATGTGTCAGTAGTTTAAACAGACACCTCTGGTAACATGTCTTGATGGGGGACTGAGTTATGTGTCAGTAGTTTAAACAGACACCTCTGGTAACATGTCTTGTTGGGTTTGCATGGAGGACTGAGTTATGTGTCAGTAGTTTAAACAGACACCTCTGGTAACATGTCTTGTTGGGGGACTGAGTTATGTGTCAGTAGTTTAAACAGACACCTCTGGTAACATGTCTTGTTGGGGGACTGAGTTATGTGTCAGTAGTTTAAACAGACACCTCTGGTAACATGTCTTGATGGGGGACTGAGTTATGTGTCAGTAGTTTAAACAGACACCTCTGGTAACATGTCTTGTTGGGGGACTGAGTTATGTGTCAGTAGTTTAAACAGACACCTCTGGTAACATGTCTTGTTGGGGGACTGAGTTATGTGTCAGTAGTTTAAACAGACACCTCTGGTAACATGTCTTGTTGGGGGACTGAGTTATGTGTCAGTAGTTTAAACAGACACCTCTGGTAACATGTCTTGTTGGGGGACTGAGTTATGTGCCAGTAGTTTAAACAGACACCTCTGGTAACATGTCTTGTTGGGGGACTGAGTTATGTGCCAGTAGTTTAAACAGATACCTCTGGTAACATGTCTTGTTGGGGGACTGAGTTATGTGCCAGTAGTTTAAACAGACACCTCTGGTAACATGTCTTGTTGGGGGACTGAGTTATGTGCCAGTAGTTTAAACAGACACCTCTGGTAACATGTCTTGATGGGGGACTGAGTTATGTGTCAGTAGTTTAAACAGACACCTCTGGTAACATGTCTTGTTGGGTTTGCATGGAGGACTGAGTTATGTGTCAGTAGTTTAAACAGACACCTCTGGTAACATGTCTTGTTGGGTTTGCATGGGGGACTGAGCTGTGTGCCAGTAGTTTAAACAGACACCTCTGGTAACATGTCTTGTTGGGTTTGCATGGGGGACTGAGCTGTGTGCCAGTAGTTTAAACAGACACCTCTGGTAACATGTCTTGTTGGGTTTGCATGGGGGACTGAGCTGTGTGCCAGTAGTTTAAACAGACACCTCTGGTAACATGTCTTGTTGGGTTTGCATGGGGGACTGAGCTGTGTGCCAGTAGTTTAAACAGACACCTCTGGTAACATGTCTTGCATGGAGGACTGAGCTGTGTGCCAGTAGTTAAAACAGACACCTCTGGTAACATGTCTTGTTGGGTTTGCATGGGGGACTGAGCTGTGTGTCAGTAGTTTAAACAGACACCTCTGGTAACATGTCTTGTTGGGGGACTGAGTTATGTGCCAGTAGTTTAAACAGACACCTCTGGTAACATGTCTTGTTGGGTTTGCATGGGGGACTGAGTTGTGTGTCAGTAGTTTAAACAGACACCTCTGGTAACATGTCTTGTTGGGTTTGCATGGGGGACTGAGCTGTGTGTCAGTAGTTTAAACAGACACCTCTGGTAACATGTCTTGATGGGGGACTGAGTTATGTGCCAGTAGTTTAAACAGACACCTCTGGTAACATGTCTTGATGGGGGACTGAGTTATGTGTCAGTAGTTTAAACAGACACCTCTGGTAACATGTCTTGTTGGGTATACATGGAGGACTGAGTTATGTGCCAGTAGTTTTAAGAATGTTTGCACTTGATAACAAACAAAACCAAAAGTTTGTCTACCTTCTGAAGGAAAACACGTTGGAAAATTGAAAGCTATATTTTCTGGAGAAGACCTGTTTTTGAACAATGTGCCATGCTGCCTTGTTGACCATGTGACCGGGCAGCACAGATTACTGATGGATTTGATCAGGCCGCTCCTCTTCACCGGTTCACACCGGTTCAGCCTAATCAAACTTGCTCAATCACGACAGAGATGAACATGACTGTAAATGTTGTCTCTTATTGTGAAAATATAATTTTTCAAGCGATCAATAAATGAAATGTTTATCAGTGTTTACTAGTTATCTATTTATTTTTTTATTGATCACTTATTTTCACTTCTTTCCCGTTCCCAGCAGCCTCAGCAGCCCCAGGTGAAGGCCCAGCCGCCCCAGCGGCCCCCTCCTCCTGCCTTCACCCCCCAGGCCGCCTCCGCACCTGGTAACCCTCCAGACAACCAGCCTCAACCAGGAAACCCCCCACCCATGGCCCCTCCCTCACAGGCACAGGGACCGCCTTACCCCACCTACCAGGGATACCCAGGGTGAATCAATCAATACCTTTATTGTCCCAGTCGGCAGACTGTGTGAGAGTTGCACAACTGTTATCCGTCCGTTGTTCTAGTCACACTTCCATTGCTGTTCTCTCTCCCTCCCCCTCTTCTAACTATCCCTCCCCCCTATCTCCTAACTCTCTCTCTGTCTCTCCTAACTCTCTCTCTGTCTCTCCTAACTCTCTCTCTGTCTCTCTCCTAACTCTCTCTCTCTCTCCTAACTCTCTCTCTGTCTCTCTCCTAACTCTCTCTCTGTCTCTCTCCTAACTCTCTCTCTGTCTCTCTCCTAACTCTCTCTCTGTCTCTCTCCTAACTCTCTCTCTGTCTCTCTCCTAACTCTCTCTCTGTCTCTCTCCTAACTCTCTCTCTGTCTCTCTCCTAACTCTCTCTCTGTCTCTCTCCTAACTCTCTCTCTGTCTCTCTCCTAACTCTCTCTCTGTCTCTCTCCTAACTCTCTCT
Source organism: Oncorhynchus mykiss (assembly GCF_057628025.1). Lineage (NCBI taxonomy): Eukaryota > Metazoa > Chordata > Actinopteri > Salmoniformes > Salmonidae > Oncorhynchus > Oncorhynchus mykiss. The sequence continues at coordinate 9,800,103 of NC_143051.1, read as the reverse complement.
CTGTCTCTCTCCTAACTCTCTCTCTCTCTCTCCTAACTCTCTCTCTGTCTCTCTCCTAACTCTCTCTCTGTCTCTCTCCTAACTCTCTCTCTGTCTCTCTCCTAACTCTCTCGCTGTCTCTCTCCTAACTCTCTCTCTGTCTCTCTCCTAACTCTCTCTCTGTCTCTCTCCTAACTCTCTCTCTGTCTCTCTCCTAACTCTCTCTCTGTCTCTCTCCTAACTCTCTCTCTGTCTCTCTCCTAACTCTCTCGCTGTCTCTCTCCTAACTCTCTCGCTGTCTCTCTCCTAACTCTCTCCTAACTCTCTCGCTGTCTCTCTCCTAACTCTCTCGCTGTCTCTCTCCTAACTCTCTCGCTGTCTCTCTCCTAACTCTCTCGCTGTCTCTCTCCTAACTCTCTCGCTGTCTCTCTCCTAACTCTCTCGCTGTCTCTCTCCTAACTCTCTCTCTGTCTCTCTCCTAACTCTCTGTCTCTCTCCTAACTCTCTCTCTCTCTCTCTTAACTCTCTCTCTGTCTCTCTCCTAACTCTCTCTCTGTCTCTCTCCTAACTCTCTCTCTCTCTCTCCTAACTCTCTCTCTGTCTCTCTCCTAACTCTCTCTCTGTCTCTCTCCTAACTCTCTCTCTGTCTCTCTCCTAACTCTCTCTCTTCTAACTATCCCTCCCCCTCTCTCCTAACTCTCTGTCTCTTCTAACTATCCCTCCCCCTCTCTCTCCTAACTCTGTCTCTTCTAACTATCCCTCCCCCTCTCTCTCCTAACTCTCTCTCTTCTAACTATCCCTCCCCCTCTCTCTCCTAACTCTCTGTCTCTCCTAACTCTCTGTCTCTCCTAACTCTCTGTCTCTCCTAACTCTCTGTCTCTCCTAACTCTCTGTCTCTCCTAACTCTCTCTCCTAACTCTCGCTCCTAACTCTGTCTCTGTATCTCCAGGTATGCCTACCAGATGCCTATGGGTTATAACTCTCTCTCTGCCTCTGTATCTCCAGGTATGCCTACCAGATGCCCATGGGTTATAACCCGTATGCAGCGTACGGCCAGTACAACATGCCCCCCGCTATGCAGCCTAACATGCAGCCCTACGTCCCCTATCAGCAGGCCCCAGCACCCGGACAGGGGGGCTTCCCCGGGACCCCCCCCACACAGCAACACCCCTACACCTACCAACAGCAGCCCCAGCACCCACCACATCAACCATACTACCCACAACAATAACTACTGTGTAAACTCTATCATTCCCTCTCTTCCCACTTTTCAGCCCTTCTACCCCTCCCCTCTGCTATCCATCCTCCAACTGACAGCAGAAACCTTGATTCTAACCTCTGCAATAAATTCTCGCTCTCTCCCTCCCCTCCTTCCCTCCTTCCCTCCCTACTCTACCCTTACTCTATCCCACCACCCTTGTTTAATTCGTTTTTCATATAATTTTTCTAATTATTGCGTTGATTCTTTATTTAATTCCTAACTTCTCGTCCTGATCTAACTGACTTCCTGGTTTTGGGCTGGGCCTCTTTTTAGAACACAAAAAAAAACAAAAACAAACACAACATTTTATTGTCACATCCACCAGACATGTGGAGGTCGTAGTAGTACGACACCCCTGACATGTGGAGGTCGTAGTAGTACGACACCCCTGACATGTGGAGGTCGTAGTAGTACGACACCCCTGACATGTGGAGGTCGTAGTAGTACGACACCCCTGACATGTGGAGGTCGTAGTAGTACGACACCCCTGACATGTGGAGGTCGTAGTAGTACGACACCCCTGACATGTAGAGGTCGTAGTAGTACGACACCCCTGACATGTGGAGGTCGTAGTAGTACGACACCCCTGACATGTGGAGGTCGTAGTAGTACGACACCCCTGACATGTGGAGGTCGTAGTAGTACGACACCCCTGACATGTGGAGGTCGTAGTAGTACGACACCCCTGACATGTAGAGGTCGTAGTAGTACGACACCCCTGACATGTGGAGGTCGTAGTAGTACGACACCCCTGACATGTGGAGGTCGTAGTAGTACGACACCCCTGACATGTGGAGGTCGTAGTAGTACGACACCCCTGACATGTAGAGGTCGTAGTAGTACGACACCCCTGACATGTGGAGGTCGTAGTAGTACGACACCCCTGACATGTGGAGGTCGTAGTAGTACGACACCCCTGACATGTGGAGGTCGTAGTAGTACGACACCCCTGACATGTAGAGGTCGTAGTAGTACGACACCCCTGACATGTGGAGGTCGTAGTAGTACGACACCCCTGACATGTGGAGGTCGTAGTAGTACGACACCCCTGACATGTGGAGGTCGTAGTAGTACGACACCCCTGACATGTAGAGGTCGTAGTAGTACGACACCCCTGACATGTAGAGGTCGTAGTAGTACGACACCCCTGACATGTAGAGGTCGTAGTAGTACGACACCCCTGACATGTAGAGGTCGTAGTAGGACGACACCCCTGACATGTGGAGGTCGTAGTAGTACGACACCCCTGACATGTAGAGGTCGTAGTAGGACGACACCCCTGACATGTAGAGGTCGTAGTAGGACGACACCCCTGACATGTAGAGGTCGTAGTAGGACGACACCCCTGACATGTGGAGGTCGTAGTAGTACGACACCCCTGACATGTGGAGGTCGTAGTAGTACGACACCCCTGACATGTGGAGGTCGTAGGAGTACGACACCCCTGACATATGGAGGTCGTAAAGGAAGGAAGTGCCTTGTTCAAGGATACATCAACAGATTTTTCACCGCTAGCTTCCGCTTCCTGGCCCAACTCTCTGAGGAGCCTCACTGCATTCGGGGATGAGGGGGCGTAGTCTATAGGTGTGATTCCTTATTTGGGAGCGGGTGGATGGTCCCGTGCAATGTCACCGGTTGAGGGGACCGGAGGACCGACGGTCGTGTCCAGGAGTGCAAATGTACGACTTGAACAAATGTTCCTTGTCTGTATATCAAACTGTTTTGCTACTGAATATTGACCCAGCTCTGATCAGCGAGATCATTTCCTGGCGCTTCTATTACAACTATATCTATATCCTATTTTTTCTAATGAATAATACTGATGTACTGATCCAATGAAAACGGCCTGTAGGTTTCCTCATGTAGCTGAGGACCGTTGGAGATGCGTTCTCTCCTATAATCAGAGTACGGCTGGAGATGTTTTTCTGGGATAAAGATTATTACATACAGGGCCTTCAGAAAGTATTCACACCCCTTGACTTTTTCCTACTTTTGTTGTTACAGCCTGAATTTAAAATGGATTATATTTAGATTTTCTTTGGTCACTGGCCCGAAGTGGAATCATGTCTTTTTTTTTAAATGCATTAAAATGCAAATTAATTAAAAGTGAAAAGTTGAAATGTATATTGAGTCAGTATGTATTCAAACCTGTTATTTCAAGCTTAAATAAGCTGCATGGAATCAATCTGTGTGCAGTAAGTGTTTTAACAGGATTGTTGAATGACTACCTCATCTCTGTACCCCAAACAGGTAAAGTCCCTCAGTCGAGCAGTGAATTTCAAACACTGATTCAACCACAAAGACTAAGGAAGTTTTGCAATGCTATTGGTAGATGGGTAAAAAGCAGACATTGAGCATGGTGAAGTTATTAATTACACTTTGGATGTTGTGTCAATGAACCCAGTCACTACAAAGATTACAGGTGTCCTTTCTAACTCAGTTGCTAGAGAGGAAGGAAACTGCTCATGGATTTCACCATGAGGCCAATGGTGAATTCAAAGTGTTATGTTTGGGGCAAATCCAATACATAACATTACTGAGAACCACTATCCATATTTGGAAGCAGAGGGGTGGCTGCATCATCTTATGGGTATGCATGTAATCATTAAGGAAGTGTGGGGGGGGGGGGTTCAGGATAAATACATTAACAGAATGGATCTAAGCACAGGCAAAATCCTAGAGAAAAACCTGGTTCAGTCTGCTTTCCACCAGACACTGGGAGGTGAATTCACCTTTCAGCAGGACAATATCCTAAAACATAATAACAACTCTACACTGGAGTTGCTTACCAAGAAGACAGTGAATGTTCTTGAGTGGCCGAGTTACAGTTTTGACATGAATCTAAATGAAAACCTATGGCAAGACCTGAAAATGGTTGTCTATCATTGCTCAATAACTAATTTGACAGAGCTTGAATCATTTTTAAATGAATAATGGTCAAATGTTGCCCAATCTAAGTGTGGAAGTGCTTAGACTTACCCAGAAAGACTCACTGCTGTAGTCACTGCCGAAGGCGCTTATACAAACTATTGACTCGTGTGTGTGAATACGTATGTAAAATTAGATATTTCTGTATTTCATTTTCAATAAAATTAGCCAAAATGTCTAAAAACATGTTTTCACGTTGTCATTATGGGGTATTGTGATGTCATTATGGGGTATTGTGATGTCATTATGGGGTATTGTGATGTCATTATGGGGTATTGTGATGTCATTACGGGGTATTGTGATGTCATTACGGGGTATTGGGTGAGAGGAAAAATCCATGTGATCCATTTTGAATTCAGGCTGATAAACAAAATGTGGAATAAGTCAAGAGCTGTGAATACTTAGTGAAGACTCTGTATACTATATTATATTATATATGTATGTGGTTAACCAAACAACAGACTGTTTCTCTTTCTCTCTGTGGTTCTAATGTGATTAAACACCTCTGGATACCATACCAGACACCCGTGTGCAGTTTGCTGAGTCTACTTTATTCAGGAACATTGTCTTTGATCTTCAGAACCATAGACTTGTACATTTATATACCATTTATACTTCATTGTCCAGTCTGCTGAAAGCTACTGATGTAGTTAAAGGAAGTAGCCAGGAGAGGGCAGGCATGGCCCCGAGAGCAGTGCATCTAGCAAGACGGTTGGAACTGCCACCAACCTGAGATAAAGGGACAGATACAGCACTCTCGTACTCTTTCAGTTAGTTCACCAACTCATAGACGTAGTAGAACAAAACTGACGACTTGAAAATGGAGATGGTGCTGCGCTCAGACACGCCATAATGGGACCGGTACAATGATGCGATGTCTATCTAAGGTTTACAAGGTTATTCACCTGTCTCACTTATTTCTTCACGCGCACGCACGCACACACACACACACACAGAGCGAGTTATTTAATTTAAATATACCACCAATCACACACCTAATCTCCTGAGCTCCGGGCGTCTCCAGGTAAGTTATTATGCAAATGAAATCCTCTGAGGTCATCATCTCATCCAATCACAATTTCCCGCTGGTGATTTCCAACAGACAACCTCTCCAGATATATTTTGTGTGCGTGCATTGACATAAACCTAGAAAATGTGTACGTGTGTGAGTCTGACAGATTGGCGCCCAGTGTGAGGTCGGCTCAGAATGACTCTGCGTCTCTCCTCTCTCCATATCTCTCTCCTCTCTCTCTCCCATCTCGCCATCTCTCCCCTCTCCCTCTCTCTCCTCTCTCTCCCTCCATCTCCCTCTCCTCTCTCTCTCCCTCTCTCTCCTCATCTCTCTCCATCTCTCTCAGACAGGACAGTTAAGTGAAGAACAGTTTCAGTGTGTTGATCTCAGGTGTCCACACATCACCAGCCATCTATTGGAGCACAATGTCTCGCTACAGGAGAGGAACTTTTAACCGCACTGAGAAAGGAGAGAGAGAACAAACGGATGATTAATATCCCAGCATGCCATAATGACGGAGCTTCTCACTGTCACACAGATATGATATACTACTGGAAGGTAGAGCTACACACAACAGGAGGCTGGTGGCACGTTCATTTGGGAGGACGGGCTCATGGTAACGGCTGGAGCGTAACAGGTGGAATGGTATCAAATATGTCAAACACTTGGTTTCTATGGTTTCCAGGTGTTTGATATCATTCCATTCGCTCCGTCCCAGTCATTATTATGAGCCGTCCTCCCCTCAGCAGCCTCCACTGGTGCACATACACACACACACACAAACTCTCTTGACTTGGGACACGCCCCCTATGATCTCATTTCCTGCCTCAGAATAACCAATCAATAAATGGATCCAAAAAAAAGGTGATTGAAACCTAAAGACTTGTGTTAGCTCCCGACGCACACGCCCAGGCTATAGCTCTGACTCACACACTGATACACACGCCCAGACTATAGCTCTGACTCACACACTGATACACACGCCCAGACTATAGCTCTGACTCACACACTGACTCACACACGCCCAGACTATAGCTCTGACTCACACACTGACTCACACACACCCAGGCTATAGCTCTGACTCACACACTGACTCACACACGCCCAGGCTATAGCTCTGACTCACACACTGACTCACACACGCCCAGGCTATAGCTCTGACTCACACACTGATACACACTAATACACACTGACTCACACACGCCCAGGTTATAGCTCTGACTCACACACTGATACACACTGACACACACTGACTCACACACGCCCAGGCTATAGCTCTGACTCACACACACTGATACACACACTGACTCACACACGCCCAGGCTATAGCTCTGACTCACACACTGACACACACTGACTCACACACGCCCAGGCTATAGCTCTGACTCACACACTGATACACACCGACTCAAACACTGACTCACACTGACACACACACACTGACTCACACACTGACACACACACGGACTCACACAATTACTCACACACACAGACACTGACACACAGACACTGACACACACACAGCTTTCTAATAGGTTTTATATAATATGTGGGTCTCCTTCTGAGCTTTGGGGAGATGAGGCCGACACTCAGTCTCCTTCCCTGCCCGCTGTGCCTACCATACTATACCAGCAGACTAGTCAACTAGAGAGATAGATGGATACGTAGAGGGAGAGGGAAGGATGGAGAGTGAGAGAGAATTTTGTTCGCGTGCGTTTCAGATCCAGTGCAGTGAGAGCTGCTGTTGTGTTTGGGAGAGAGAGGCATCTCGTGCACCATGCAGGTTGTGTTTGGGAGAGAGAGAGGCATCTCGTGCACTGTGCAGGTTGTGTTTGGGAGAGAGAGGCATCTCGTGAACCGTGCAGGTTGTGTTTGGGAGAGAGAGAGGCATCTCGTGCACCGTGCAGGTTGTGTTAGGGAGAGAGAGAGGCATCTCGTGCACCATGCAGGTTGTGTTTGGGAGAGAGAGAGCCATCTCGTGCACCATGCAGGTTGTGTTTGGGAGAGAGAGAGGCATCTCGTGCATCTTGACACGGACACACACACACCTCTTGAGGAGCTCCCGGTTAATGGATCAGCTCCCACAAGGTAAAAAAAAACTAAAACACGCTCTATTTATTAAAGAGGCAAATAATATTTGACTTTGTCGTTGTCCACATCCTGTGATGATGATGATGTTGTTGTTGTTGTTTATGTCGCTCTGCTGTCGATGCTGTGTCTTCACCTTTGGGTTTTGCAGTTTTTATAGATAGGCCTCTATACATGGGTTTGTCAGTCCCCCACCCTGCCAAATTACTTTAGGCTATTTTCATAACGAGGGCTGACAGACAAGTCCACATGGTCAGTCAGATATTATTAAGAAATGTTTACCGAATAACGGTTCTGAACAATTCAGGTTCACAAGTTTTGCTGAATGGGCAACGAATAATTAGGTCAAATGGGAACTGAAATACTTGATCAACCAGCTGTGACAGTGTGCTGCTCTGGTCCAGCTGAGATAGAGGTATAGAGAGGTAGACAGTGTGCTGCTCTGGTCCAGCTGAGATAGAGGTATAGAGAGGTAGACAGTGTGCTGCTCTGGTCCAGCTGAGATAGAGGTATAGAGAGGTAGACAGTGTGCTGCTCTGGTCCAGCTGAGATAGAGGTATAGAGAGGTAGACAGTGTGCTGCTCTGGTCCAGCTGAGATAGAGGTATAGAGAGGTAGACAGTGTGCTGCTCTGGTCCAGCTGAGATAGAGGTATAGAGAGGTAGACAGTGTGCTGCTCTGGTCCAGCTGAGATAGAGGTATAGAGAGGTAGACAGTGTGCTGCTCTGGTCCAGCTGAGATAGAGGTATAGAGAGGTAGACAGTGTGCTGCTCTGGTCCAGCTGAGATAGAGGTATAGAGAGGTAGACAGTGTGCTGCTCTGGTCCAGCTGAGATAGAGGTATAGAGAGGTAGACAGTGTGCTGCTCTGGTCCAGCTGAGATAGAGGTATAGAGAGGTAGACAGTGTGCTGCTCTGGTCCAGCTGAGATAGAGGTATAGAGAGGTAGACAGTGTGCTGCTCTGGTCCAGCTGAGATAGAGGTATAGAGAGGTAGACAGTGTGCTGCTCTGGTCCAGCTGAGATAGAGGTATAGAGAGGTAGACAGTGTGAGAGAGAGGGAGACCGAGAAGGGTAAGGAGAGAGAGAGAGAGGGAGACAGGTAAGGAGAGAGAGGGAGGGAGACAGGTAAAGGAGAGAGAGAGGGAGGGAGACAGGTAAGGAGAGAGAGAGAGAGACAGGTAAGGAGAGAGAGAGAGGGAGACAGGTAAGGAGAGAGAGGGAGGGAGACAGGTAAGGAGAGAGAGAGGGAGGGAGGGAGACAGGTAAGGAGAGAGAGGGAGGGAGACCGAGAAGGGTAAGGAGAGAGAGAGGGAGGGAGACAGGTAAGGAGAGAGAGAGAGAGGGAGACAGGTAAGGAGAGAGAGGGAGGGAGACCGAGAAGGGTAAGGAGAGAGAGATGGAGGGAGATAGGTAAGGACAGAGAGAGGGAGACAGGTAAGGAGAGAGAGGGAGGGAGACGGGTAAGGAGAGAGAGAGAGAGAGAGAGAGACAGGTAAGGAGAGAGAGTGAGGGAGACCGAGAAGGGTAAGGAGAGAGAGAGGGAGACAGGTAAGGAGAGAGAGAGAGAGGGAGACAGGTAAGGAGAGAGAGAGGGAGACCGAGAAGGGTAAGGAGAGAGAGATGGAGGGAGATAGGTAAGGACAGAGAGAGGGAGACAGGTAAGGCGAGAGAGAGGGAGACCGAGAGGGGTAAGTAGAGAGAGAGGGAGAGAGACCGGAGAGATAGGTTTGGTTGAAAGCCCAGTGAAGGCTGTGAGCTGGAGGTCATTAGGGGTAAAAATATGTCTTAGCTCAGCCAGGCTACGGGAATGAAACACACACACACACACACACCTGTCTCAGTGGGTCAAGTGAATTCCACAGAGAAATATGACACACACATACACCTGTCTCAGTGGGTCAAGTGAATTCCACAGATAAATATGACACACACACACACACACACACACAGCGCATTCGGAAAGTATTCACACTCCTTCCCTTTATCTACATTTTGTTACGTCACAGCCTTATTCTAAAATGGATGAAATAATAAAACATCCTCATCAATCTACACACAATACCCCATAATGACATCACAATACCCCATAATGACATCACAATACCCCACAATGACATCACAATACCCCATAATGACATCACAATACCCCATAATGACATCACAATACCCCATAATGACATCACAATACCCCATAATGACAAAGCAAAAAGAGGTTTTAGCTCAGATGCATCCTGTTTCCATTGATCATTCTTGAGATGTTTCAACAACTTGATTGGAGTCCATCTGTGGTAAATTCTATTGATTGGACATGATTTGGAAAGGTACACACCTGTCTATAAAAGGTAGAGCTCTGAAACAGGATTGTGTCGAGGCACAGATCTGGGGAAGGTTACCAAAAAATGTCTGGAGCATTGAAGGTCGCCAAGAACACAGTGGCCTCCATCATTCTTAAATGGAAGAAGTTTGGAACCAAAAAGACTCTTCCTAGAGCTGGCTGCCCGGCCAAACTGACCAATCAGGAGAGAAGGGCCTTGGTCAGGGAGGTGACCAAGAACCTGATGGTCACTCTGTCAAAACTTTAGAGTTCCTCTGTGGAGATGGGAGAACCTTCCAGAAGGACAACCACCTTCCAGAAGGCTCTGTCCTCTGGCACTGGGGCACCTGTTGGATAAGCAGAATGATGGCACACCGTCCTAAACACACACACACAATCACTCACACACACAATCACACACACACACAATCACTCACACACACAGGTCCCTGCATCCCGCCTTCATCCGTCACACTCTAACGAGTGTCACAGTTTCTGCAGAGTTCAGCTCTCTTCTCCTTAGAGCATCCCATAATGTCCGTTACCATAGTGATCAGTTGAACCCATTAGCCAAATGCTTCACTCTCCTCCTCCTGCTGATTCTATACCTGCCCTACCCTCTATTCCATCCCTCTCTCTCCACCTCTTTTAATCATCACTCTGTTCTTCACTCATTCTCCCCATCTCTTTGTCTGTATCCTTTCTCTCTCCCTCCCTCTGTCTCAGTCTCTCACCGGCCGGAATGTGGTGTTTCACACCAGTGGGATCCAGAGCTCAGCTCGGAATTCTGGGAATATTGCTGCCAGCAGATTGGATGATGCTTCCCACAGCTGCTGTTACTAAGAAAAGCCTGAAACACACACACAAACACACACACGCACGCACGCACGCACGCACGCACGCGCGCGCACACACACACACACACACACACACACACACACACACACACACACACACACACACACACACACACACACACACACACACACACACACACACACACACACACACACACACACACACACACACACACACACACACACACACACACACACCTAGCCATTGGTGTGTAGAGGGAGAAAGAGAGAGGCAGCATTAGTATTAGCTATTATATGGGCTCTGCAAGTCACATTAAGTAGGTGTGTGTGTTGCAGGTTTCAGGGAGGATGTCTGCAGCGGTGGTCCCAGAATCCTCAGGGCTGAGGTCATGTGACGAGTTATGCCCATCCCCATCATCCATATTCAGCCCCCCATCGACACAGCGGAGGAGGAGGGTCGCCATGACAACAGGAGGGTAGAGCAGCAGGTGATGGATAAGTTGTGCTGGCGATGCTATAGATCAGATACAGTAGGTGAGACGACTGGGTTAAGGAACGTCGTGTGATGTCACTGTGTGATGATTTGTCACGACGGTGTCTTACAAAAAGGGTCAGTAACCAGGGGCAACCAGCCAGGAAGAGAAGGAAGGCACCTGTACTATACACCTGTACAACGTACAGCCCTAGGTATCACTGTTGCGTGTGTTTGTGTGTCAGACTGGGATCATTTCATTTAGCACGGTTAAGCAGGGCTTGCACTTCATTGGTTAATGTGTGTTTCAGGACACTTCATTGGTTAATGTGTGTTTCAGGACACTTCATTGGTTAATGTGTGTTTCAGGCCACTTCATTGGTTAATGTTGTTGTTGTGTTTCAGGACACTTCATTGGTTAATGTGTTGTTGTGTTTCAGGATACTTCATTGGTTAATATGTGTTTCAGGACACTTCATTGGTTAATGTGTTGTTGTGTTTCAGGACACTTCATTGGTTAATGTGTGTTTCAGGACACTTCATTGGTTAATGTGTTGTTGTGTTTCAGGACACTTCATTGGTTAATGTGTGTTTCAGGACACTTCATTGGTTAATGTGTGTTTCAGGACACTTCATTGGTTAATGTGTTGTGTTTCAGGACACTTCATTGGTTAATGTGTGTTTCAGAACACTTCATTGGTTAATGTGTGTTTCAGGACACTTCATTGGTTAATGTGTTGTTGTGTTTCAGGACACTTCATTGGTTAATGTGTGTTTCAGGACACTTCATTGGTTAATGTGTGTTTCAGGACACTTCATTGGTTAATGTGTGTTTCAGGACACTTCATTGGTTAATGTGTGTTTCAGGACACTTCATTGGTTAATGTGTTGTTGTGTTTCAGGACACTTCATTGGTTAATGTGTTGTTGTGTTTCAGGATACTTCATTGGTTAATATGTGTTTCAGGACACTTCATTGGTTAATGTGTTGTTGTGTTTCAGGACACTTCATTGGTTAATGTGTTGTTGTGTTTCAGGACACTTCATTGGTTAATGTGTGTTTCAGGACACTTCATTGGTTAATGTGTTGTTGTGTTTCAGGACACTTCATTGGTTAATGTGTGTTTCAGGACACTTCATTGGTTAATGTGTGTTTCAGGACACTTCATTGGTTAATGTGTTGTTGTGTTTCAGGACACTTCATTGGTTAATGTTGTTGTTGTGTTTCAGGACACTTCATTGGTTAATGTGTTGTTGTGTTTCAGGACACTTCATTGGTTAATGTGTTGTTGTGTTTCAGGACACTTCATTGGTTAATGTGTGTTTCAGGACACTTCATTGGTTAATGTGTTGTTGTGTTTCAGGACACTTCATTGGTTAATGTGTTGTTGTGTTTCAGGACACTTCATTGGTTAATGTGTTGTTGTGTTTCAGGACACTTCATTGGTTAATGTGTTGTTGTGTTTCAGGACACTTCATTGGTTAATGTGTTGTTGTGTTTCAGGACACTTCATTGGTTAATGTGTGTTTCAGGACACTTCATTGGTTAATGTGTTGTTGTGTTTCAGGACACTTCATTGGTTAATGTGTGTTTCAGGACACTTCATTGGTTAATGTGTGTTTCAGGACACTTCATTGGTTAATGTGTGTTTCAGGACACTTCATTGGTTAATGTGTTGTTGTGTTTCAGGACACTTCATTGGTTAATGTGTGTTTCAGGACACTTCATTGGTTAATGTGTGTTTCAGGACACTTCATTGGTTAATGTGTGTTTCAGGACACTTCATTGGTTAATGTGTTGTTGTGTTTCAGGACACTTCATTGGTTAATGTTGTTGTTGTGTTTCAGGCCACTTCATTGGTTAATGTTGTTGTTGTGTTTCAGGACACTTCATTGGTTAATGTGTTGTTGTGTTTCAGGCCACTTCATTGGTTAATGTGTTGTTGTGTTTCAGGACACTTCATTGGTTAATGTGTTGTTGTGTTTCAGGCCACTTCATTGGTTAATGTGTTGTTGTGTTTCAGGCCACTTCATTGGTTAATGTGTTGTTGTGTTTCAGGACACTTCATTGGTTAATGTTGTTGTTGTGTTTCAGGACACTTCATTGGTTAATGTTGTTGTTGTGTTTCAGGACACTTCATTGGTTAATGTGTTGTTGTGTTTCAGGCCACTTCATTGGTTAATGTGTTGTTGTGTTTCAGGACACTTCATTGGTTAATGTGTTGTTGTGTTTCAGGACACTTCATTGGTTAATGTGTTGTTGTGTTTCAGGCCAAAGGCAGGTTAGTGTGGAGCATGGCTGTGTGTGATCCTCCCCACTCTTATATAGACAGGTGTGTGCGCCTTTCCAAATCATGTCCAATCAATTGAATTTACTACAGGTGGACTCCAATCAAGTTGTAGAAACATGTCAAGTATGATCAATGGAAACAGGATGCACCTGAATGAAATGTCTCACAGCAAAGGATCTGATTACTAAATAAGGTATTTCAGTTTGTTTTGTTTTTTCTACATTTGCAAACGTTTCTAAAAACCTGTTTTCGCTTTGTCATTGTGGGGTATTGTGTGTATTGTGTGTAGACTAATGAGGGGGAAAAACAATCCATTTTAGAGTAAGGCTGTAACGTAAAGGTGTAAAAAGTCAAGGAGACTGAATACTTTCCGAAGGCACCGTAAGGAGAATATAAGTATTATATATTTTCACAGCGTTTAATATATATATATATTTTTGTACTGGAAGATTCACCATAAAAACATTCTCTCTCTCAGGTGGTTAAATATTCCTCCCCAGTAGTTCTCTACGGTACCATGTGTATTCATGCATGTTCTTATTTTGTGGATATAACAGTGTATGCAGCATCAACAGTATAAATGTAGGAGTGTCTGTCTGTCTGTGGTCCTCAGGGCGAGGACCTGCCTTCCCAGTTTGGTCACATGACTGTGAGCTGCCAGTAATTGGCAGAAGCTCCGCCTCTATACCCTCCCTTAGCCCCTCCCACAGAGTTAAGTCTTCACCGCCCCTCCTCACAACCCCCCAGCTACTGCCAACCCCCTCCAACCCAGGTAGGAACAACACAACACCAACACATCTGTTCAATCATGGAATGATAGAACAGAATCATGGAATGATAGAACAGAATCATGGAATGATAGAACAGAATCATGGAATGATAGAACAGAATCATGGAATGATAGAACAGAATCATGGAATGATAGAACAGAATCATGGAATGATAGAACAGAATCATGGAATGATAGAACAGAATCATGGAATGATAGAACAGAATCATGGAATGATAGAACAGAATCATGGAATGATAGAACAGAATCATGGAATGATAGAACAGAATCATGGAATGATAGAACAGAATCATGGAATGATAGAACAGAATCATGGAATGATAGAACAGAATCATGGAATGATAGAACAGAATCATGGAATGATAGAACAGAATCATGGAATGATAGAACAGAATCATGGAATGATAGAACAGAATCATGGAATGATAGAACAGAATCATGGAATGATAGAACAGAATCATGGAATGATAGAACAGAATCATGGAATGATAGAACAGAATCATGGAATGATAGAACAGAATCATGGAATGATAGAACAGAATCATGGAATGATAGAACAGAATCATGGAATGATAGAACAGAATCATGGAATGATAGAACAGAATCATGGAATGATAGAACAGAATCATGGAATGACAGAACAGAATCATGGAATGACAGAACAGAATCATGGAATGACAGAACAGAATCATGGAATGATAGAACAGAATCATGGAATGATAGAACAGAATCATGGAATGATAGAACAGAATCATGGAATGATAGAACAGAATCATGGAATGATAGAACAGAATCATGGAATGACAGAACAGAATCATGGAATGACAGAACAGAATCATGGAATGATAGAACAGAATCATGGAATGATAGAACAGAATCATGGAATGATAGAACATAATCATGGAATGATAGAACAGAATCATGGAATGATAGAACAGAATCATGGAATGATAGAACAGAATCATGGAATGATAGAACAGAATCATGGAATGATAGAACAGAATCATGGAATGATAGAATCATGGAATGATAGAATCATGGAATGATAGAATCATGGAATGATAGAACCATGGAATGATAGAACCATGGAATGATAGAACAGAATCATGTAATGATAGAACAGAATCATGGAATGATAGAACAGAATCATGGAATGATAGAACAGAATCATGGAATGATAGAACAGAATCATGGAATGATAGAACAGAATCATGGAATGATAGAACAGAATCATGGAATGATAGAACAGAATCATGGAATGATAGAACAGAATCATGGAATGATAGAACAGAATCATGGAATGATAGAACAGAATCATGGAATGATAGAACAGAATCATGGAATGATAGAACAGAATCATGGAATGATAGAACAGAATCATGGAATGATAGAACAGAATCATGGAATGACAGAACAGAATCATGGAATGACAGAACAGAATCATGGAATGATGAACAGAATCATGGAATAATAGAATAGAATTATAGAATGATAGAATAGAAGCATAGAATGATAGAACAGAATAATAGAATGATAGAATAGAAGCATAGAATGATAGAACAGAATAATAGAATAGAAGCATAGAATGATAGAATAGAAGCATAGAATGATAGAACAAAATAATAGAATGATAGAATAGAAGCATAGAATGATAGAACAGAATAATAGAATACTCCATGTATTGACATGATGTTGAACTCTGTACTGTATTACTACTCAGCACTCCAAAGACCTGCCACACCTACCCAGGCCACACAGGTACACTGCTGTGTGGTCACATGCGTGCGTATATGCGTAGCAATAGGGAGAGGGCCGTTACACTGTAAGAGATGTTGTCTGAAGTTTCACAGTGAACCGGTCTCTTTCCCTGCTGCTTCTACTCTTCAGAAAGAGGGGAAAAAGGGAGCTCCTGAATTGCTGCTAGTCCTCTACTTGTCAGCTATTACAACAAATGATACAGCTTTGAGTTAACGTTTAACAAACAAGCAATTGATTTATGTGTTGGGTGTTTATATCTGTGTATGTGTGTGTGTGTTGTCTTTGGTGTGTGTGTTGTCTTTGGTGTGTGTGTGTGTGCGTACTCTCCTGGAGTTGCAGCTACTTCCGAGCCAAGCCCAAAGCATGCTGGGATGGCGAAGCGTGATTCATCACTCCAGAGAATGCATTTCCACTGCACCAGAGTCCAATGGTGGCAAGCTTTACACCACTCCAGCCAAGGTTGGCATTGCGCATGGTGATCTTAGACTTGTGTGTGGCTGCTCGGCCACGGAAACCCATTTTATGAAGCTCCAAACAAACAGTTATTGTGCGGACGAGGCTTCCAGAGGCAGTTTGGAACTTGGTAGTGAGTGTTGCAACAAAGGACAGCCAATTTTTACAGCCTACGCACTTCAGCACTCGGCGGTGCCGTTCTGTGAGTTTGTGTGGCCTACCACTTCGCTGTTGAGCCGTTGTTGCTCTTAGACGTTTCCACTTCACAATAGCAGCACTTACAGTTGACCGGGGCAGCTCTAGCAGGGCAAAAATTTAACAAACTGACTTGCTGACACACTGACTCGGTACCGGTACCCCTTGTATATAGCATCGTTATTGTTATTTTTTACTTTAGTTTATTTGGTAAATATTTTCTCTTTTTGAACTGCACTGTTGGTTAAGGGCTTGTAAGTACGCATTTCACGGTAAGGTCTACCCTTGTTGAATCCTATGACGGTGTCATGCTGAAAGTCACTTATCTCTTCAGAAAGGGCCATTCCACTGCCAATGTTTGTCTATGGAGATGGCATGGCTGTGTGCAACGGGTGTGACTGAAATAGCCAAATCCACTAATTTGAAGGGATGTCCACATACTTTTGGCCATGTAGTGTACAGTGCATTCAGAAAGTGTTCAGACCACTTGACTTTCTCCACATTTTGTTACGTTACAGCCTTATTCTCAAATGGATTAAATAAAACATCCTCAATCTACACACAATACCCCATAATGACAAAGTGAAAACCGGTTTAGATTGTTTTGCAAATTTACAAATTCTTGAAAACAGAAATATCTTATTTACATAAGTATTCAGACCTTTTGCTATGAGACTCGACATTGCGTTCAAGTCCATCCTGTTTCCATTGATCATCCTTGAGATGTTTCTACAACTTCATTGGAGTCCACCTGTGGTAAATTAAATTGTTTGGACAGGATTTGTAAAGCCACACACCCGTCTACAAGTCCCACAGTTGACAGTGTATGTCAGAGCAAAAACCAAGCAATGAGGTCGAAGGAATTGTCCGTAGAGCTCGGAGACGGGATTGTGTCGAGGCACAGATCTGGGGAAGGGTGCCAACACATGTCTTAATTAATAAAGGTCTCCAAGAACACAGGGGCCTCCATCATTCTTAAATGGAAGAAGTTTGGAACCACCAAGAGCAATCGGGGAGAAGGGCCTTGGACAGAGGTGACCAAGAACCCGATGGTTACTCTAACAGAGCTCCAGAGTTCCTCTGTGGAGATGGGAGAACCTTCCAGAAGGACAGTCATATCTGCAGCACTCCACCAATAAGGCCTTTATGGTAGAGTGGCCAGACGGAAGCCACTCCTCAGTAAGCTTGGAGTTTTCCAAAAGGCCCCTAAAGGACTCAGACCATGAGAAACAAGATTCTTTGGTCGGATGAGACCAAGATTGAACTCTTTGCCAAGTGTCACATCTGCAGGAAACATGGCACCATCCCTACGGTGAAGCATGGTGGTGGTGTCAGCATCATGCTGTGGGGATATTTTTCAGTGGCAGGGGATAGAAGACTGGTCAGGATCGAGGGAAAGATGAACGGACCAAAGTACAGAGAGATCCTTGATGAAAACCTGCTCCAGAGCGCTCAGGACCTCAGACTGGGGTAAAGGTTCACCTTCCAACAGGACAACGACCCTAAGCACACAGCCAAGACAACATAGGAGTGGCTTCGGGACAAGTCTCTGAATGTCCTTGAGTGGACCAGCCAGAGCCCTGACTTGAACCCGATCGAACATCTCTGGAGAGACCTGAAAATATCTGTGCAGTGACGCTCCCCATCCAACCTGACAGAGCTTGAGAGGATCTGCAGAGAAGAAGAAGGGGAGAAACTCCCCAAATACAGGTGTGCCAAGCTCGTAGCGTCATACCCAAGAAGACTCGAGGCTGTAATCGCTGCCAAAAGGTGCTTCAACAAAGTACTGAGTAAATGGTCTGAAAACTTATGTCAATGTGATCTTTCAGTGTTTCATTTTTTTTGAATGTGCAACATTTTTTGCTTTGTCGTTATGGGGTATTGTGTATAGATTGATGAGGGGGGGGAAAAAACTATTTTAACCATTTTAGAATAAGGCTGTAACGTAAAAAGGAATAAGGTCAAGGGGTCTGAATACTTCCTGAAGGCACTGTGTATCAGAGGTGCTGTGCGGCATCATTTATATACTCCAGTTGAGTTTTGTATGGATATGAAATTACTATAGAATATGTATTGATGTGTTTGAGCAGATTAAATTGATGTGGCTGATTTGACAGGTCACCTTTCTTAATGTTGTGGTGTCGTCTTGCTCTCTCATGCGTGTGCCACACACACACACACACACACACACTTCTCAGTTTCCATGATCTTTAATAAAAGGCACATGTACAGCCATAGTGAGATGAGTCAGTGAGTCTATTGGCATAGAGACGAAAAAGCATTAAAACACAGAAATACAAGACCTAGATAGGCCCGGAGGAGTCAGATCTATAGAAATACTCAACCTAAATAGGCCAGGAGGAGAGACAGAGCCATCACAGTAGATTCTACTTTTTAGTAACATCGTCATCTCAGCATCATTCAAGTAACTCTAAACACTCTAAACACGTCACCATAGTAACGCACACACAAATTACCAGTTCCCAAAGTCAAAAGGTCCCATCCAGGATTCTCCCCATTTAAAACCAGAGTCATGAGCTAGGTCTAGACAATCAGATCATGAGTTAACCGGCGACAGTAGACACCAGCATAGCGGATGTTTTGGCGGTGGGACTTCAGTTTGAGCCATCAAAAAAAAAAATAATAATAATAATAATTCGCTGAGCAGCTGTTCTTGCGATCATCGCCAGGAAACCACACCTGCCCCACTTCACTGCAGAAGTTCACAACGAGAATGTGTAGGCTATATGGAAATATTTATGCTCAAATTGAAAAAAATCATTCAACTAAATGAGGATTTCATTCATCCCTAAATCAAAGTGTAGGCTACATCTCACATTCCAGTGTTGAACATGTAAACAAGGCTGCATGGGATTTCTGTTAATGTGACTCCGTGCAGCCAATGGGAATGCCCGGCTTTACTTGTGGATTTGACCGCCAAAACAACCACTCTGCAGATGTTGGCTAAAGCGGATCTGATGGAATCGAGCCCTTAGTCCTGTGAAACAGGGTTGACTCGGTGGACCGTTCAGGTTCTCTTTTCCATCTTCCGGAGGGGAACCACCCTACTACAGGGGAACCGCCCTCCTACAGGGGAACCACCCTCCTACAGGGGAACCACCCTCCTACAGGGGAACCTCCCCAAGATAATGCCCTGGGATTTAGCTTAGAGGACTAACGCGGTCTTGTGGCACGCAGACAAACTGGATTCAAACCCAGTCTGTCACACTAGCTGGGGTTCCCTTCAGGTCCGTTTCAGGGTTCTGGGTTCTCCGGTTCTAGCACGGCCCAACCAGAGAAGAAGGAGGAGTCCACACAAACATACATACACAGATGTTGGTTTCTGAGCAGGCCTAAGAGGTCTGTTGATTGTGTGTGTGTGTATGTGTGTGTGTGTGTGTGTGTGGCCATGCAAGTATCTGTTTATAGGGATGTGATCACTAGGGCCCTAAATGCATCTGTCAAAAAACAAACGCACGCGAGCAACACCGTGCACACGCACGCGAGCAACACCGTGCACACTCACGCGAGCAACACCGTGCACACGCACGCGAGCAACACCGTGCACACGCACGCGAGCAACACCGTGCACACGCACGCGAGCAACACCGTGCACACGCACGCGAGCAACACCGTGCACACACACGCGAGCGCACAGCCACACTAATACCAAACTTTAAAAAAAAGGCTAAGTTCAAAGGAATTTAAATATTCAGGGTTAAAAATAAATGTAAAAAAAAATAAGGTATAAGTTAACTTTTGAGGTTAAATATATAAATCACAACTCATTTTTGAAGGACTAACTAAAAGGAGCATGCAAAACACTGCCATCTTGGCTCTGCTCTGGGTTGGTCTCCGAACCAAGTGGACGGCTGTCCTAATCAAACAGACTAGGAGCAGGTCAGAGTGTGTGTATACAAGTAACCCACCCTTCCATTCTATAGGACAGACTAGCTGAGTGGTCAACAGAGTTCAAAAGCTCACATTCACATCTTTGGAACACATACGCACACACATTTTCTCAGAGTATCATACCACACACACACACACACACTCTCGTATGGTTCATCCTGCTTTGGTGGGTATGAGCTACCTTTGGCTCTGGGGTCAAAGGGTGAAATGTCAGACCGACTCAACTGCACGGGTACACCATCCTGTCTCCATAGTGACAACCCCCTCTCCCCTAACACCCCCATAGTAACAACATCCTCAGTCCATACAGATTAATTCCCCTAGCAACACCATCCGGTCTCCAAAGCAACACTAAAAGCAGCACCTGAAATGGTGGGGTTCCCTAACTCTCTCAATATGTGGTCTAGTGGGCTGTGTGTGTGTGTGTATGTGTATGTGTATGTGTGTGTGTGTAAAGAGGTATCAGTGGTGTCTCACTTTAAACTCAAACTTCTCTCTCCCTCACGTCCTCTACACGTCTCTCTCGGTCCTCTCCCTCCTCCTCCTCCTCGTCTTGTCTATTTCTGGATCTGGAAGATGAAGAGTCGTAGGTTGATGTTCTTGGCGGCCAGTAGTTTGTTACACTCCACAGAGTCGGTGATGGGCAGGGGGACGTAGTCTGTCTCGTTGGTGTCGTTGCTGAACGCGTGATGGTGGATCACAGGCTTGATCCTCACGTCGTCGTACGGTCCTTTCAACAGCAGGAAGGAACACTCTATAGCCGAGTTCACCTAGAAGGAAGAGGGTGAACATTAGAGAGGGAGCGAGAGCGAGTCGAGAGCGAGCGTGTGTGTGTGTGTGTACCTTGCTCTTGAGGATGAGTTGGAAGGAGAGGGTGCGTTTGCAGGAGAGGTTAGGGTTGCGTTCAGAGTCGTTGACCCTGGCCTTCAGTACCCAGGTCTGGTTCAACACGGTGAAACGAGGACTCTCATAGTACAGACGGGTGATGAAGTCATCTGTCCGGTACGGCCTGAACTGGACCTCTGGACAGGGCAGAGAGAGGGGGAAAGACTCATGTTTTCTGTGTGTGTGACTGGTCCTTTCAGCCAGATTTAAATGATTGTCCTGGAAGTCAGATAATCAAATCAAATCAAATTTTATTTGTCACATACACATGGTTAGCAGATGTTAATGCGAGTGTAGCGAAATGCTTGTGCTTCTAGTTCCGACAATGCAGTAATAACCAACGAGTAAACTAACCTAACAATTCCAAAACTACTACCTTATACACACAAGTGTAAAGGGATAAAGAATATGTACATAAAGATATATGAATGAGTGATGGTACAGAGCGGCATAGGCAAGACGCAGTAGATGGTATCGAGTACAGTATATACATATACATATGAGATGGGTAATGTAGGGTATGTAAACATTATATTAAGTGGCATTGTTTAAAGTGGCTAGTGATACATTTTTTACATCAATTCCCATTATTAAAGTGGCTGGAGTTGAGTCAGTATGTTGGCAGCAGCCACTCAATGTTAGTGGTGGCTGTTTAACAGTCTGATGGCCTTGAGATAGAAGCTGTTTTTCAGTCTCTCGGTCTCAGCTTTGATGCACCTGTACTGACCTCGCCTTCTGGACGATAGCGGGGTGAACAGGCAGTGGCTCGGGTGGTTGTTGTCCTTTATGATCTTTATGGCCTTCCTGTGACATCGGGTGGTGTAGGTGTCCTGGAGGGCAGGTAGTTTGCCCCCGGTGATGCGTTGTGCAGACCTCACTACCCTCTGGAGAGCCTTACGGTTGTGGGCGGAGCAGTTGCCATACCAGGCGGTGATACAGCCCGACAGGATGCTCTCGATTGTGCATCTGTAGAAGTTTGTGAGTGCTTTTGGTGACAAGCCGAATTTCTTCAGCCTCCTGAGGTTGAAGAGGCGCTGCTGCGCCTTCTTCACAACGCTGTCTGTGTGGGTGGACCAATTCAGTTTGTCTGTGATGTGTACGCCGAGGAACTTAAAACTTACTACCCTCTCCACTACTGTCCCGTCGATGTGGATAGGGGGGGCTCCCTCTGCTGTTTCCTGAAGTCCACGATCATCTCCTTTGTTTTGTTGACATTGAGTGTGAGGTTATTTTCCTGACACCACACTCCAAGGGCCCTCACCTCCTCCCTGTAGGCCGTCTCGTCATTGTTGGTAATCAAGCCTACCACTGTAGTGTTGTCTGCAAACTTGATGATTGAGTTGGAGGCGTGCATGGCCACGCAGTCATGGGTGAATAGCGAGTACAGGAGAGGGCTCAGAACACACCCTTGTGGGGTCCCAGTGTTGAGGATCAGCGGGGTGGAGATGTTAGCTACCCTCACCACCTGGGGGCGGCCCGTCAGGAAGTCCAGGACCCAGTTGCACAGGGCGGGGACGATACCCAAGGTCTCGAGCTTGATGACGAGTTTGGAGGTTACTATGGTGTTAAATGCTGAGCTGTAGTCGATGAACAGCATTCTCACATAGGTATTCCTCTTGTCCAGATGGGTTAGGTCAGTGTGCAGTGTGATTGCGTCGTCTGTGGACCTTTTGGGGCGGTAAGCAAATTGGAGTGGGTCTAGGGTGTCAGGTAGGGTGGAGGTGATATGGTCCTTGACTAGTCTCTCAAAGCACTTCATGATGACGGAAGTGAGTGCTACGGGGCGGTAGTCGTTTAGCTCAGTTACCTTAGCTTTCTTGGGAACAGGAACAATGGTGGCCCTCTTGAAGCATGTGGAAACAGCAAACTGGGATAAGGATTGATTGAATATGTCCGTAAACACACCAGCCAGCTGGTCTGCTGATGCCGTCTGGGCCTGCAGCCTTGCGAGGGTTAAAACGTTTAAATGTTTTCCTCACGTCGGCTGCAGTGAAGGAGAGTCCGCAGGTTTGGTAGTGGGCCGTGTCAGTGGCACTGTATTGTCCTCAAAGCGAGCAAAAAAGTTATTTAGTCTGTCTGGAAGCAAGACATCCTGGACTCTACTTTGTCTCTATACTGACGCTTAGCTTGTTTGATTGCCTTGTGGAGGGAATAGCTACACTGTTTGTATTCGGTCATGTTTCCGGTCACCTTGCCCTGGTTAAAAGCAGTGGTTCGCGCTTTCAGTTTCGCGCGAATGCTGCCATCAATCCATGGTTTCTGGTTTGGGAATGTTTTAATCGTTGCTGTGGGTATAACGTCGTCAATGCACTTTCTAATAAACTCACTCACCGAATCAGCGTATTCGTCAATGTTGTTGTTGGACGCAATGCGGAACATATCCCAATCCACGTGTGTGTATGTGTGTATGACAGTGTGTACTGTGGATTAGGGCTGTTACGGTGACCACATTACTGCCACACCGGCGGTCACGAGTCATGAAGGCAGTCAAATGTCACGTGGCCGTTTAGTCACGGTAATATCACGGCAATATACTTGCTAACTGCCTGGTTCTCAGCACTCCCTCTCTGACGTCAATGCAAATGTATTCGAAAATCTAATCAAACACTTCATGAGAGCCCATGAGCTCATGTTGTGCAACATTTCTATAGGCTATGCTATTGTGTGAGAAAACAGAGTGATGGCCTCTATTAAAAAGAGGAGGATCCCATCAGCTTTCTATAGGCTAGGCCTACTATATTTCTCAACTTTCCTAATATTAAGCACATTGCTTCTCTTTACAACAGGAGTATAGCCTACCTGACTGGCATGAAAATGAACCACGGGAAAAGGGTTCTTCATTCGCTATTTAAGTGCATAGATGACATGTATTTTTTTCCCCTGTCCCTGTTTTGAGACAGGTGCATGATAATGGTCCATTCTAAATCAAAACAAATGTCACACATTTATATTATTTAGTATATGTAAAGACAATATTAAATCAAGAATAGTGTGATGGGTGACAATATTAACCTATCACTTCTGAATTATATATCATCACTTGTGAACAATGCCCAGTGTAAGAAACTACTTTTTTTTCTCTCAAATTTTAGTAGTCTAACCCATAAAGCCTATATGTTTTGATAAGGTTTGTATCACAACTAAAGTGGCCAAATAACTTCTTAAAATGAAGCACATTAATTCACTTTACGAGGGGTTTAGAGCCTAACTGGCATACATAAGCAGCACGTGAGTTTCTCAGGGAGAAATGGCACAACGCAGCACTCCGGGCCGAGGGCACAACGCAGCACTCCGGGCCGAGGGCACAACGGGACTGGCCGCAAAAGGCCTGGGTTTTTATTTAGGGTGCATTACGGCCAAAGGGGATGCCGCCGTGAAATTCGAGGCATTATCAAGTGCTTGTCAAATTGTGAATGAGAGACTGATGAAGTGTGTACAGTCTGTGCAGAAACAAAACAAAGCAGAGCTCCTGCCTTTCAAACAACTTTTTTCATGAGTCACGTCATGCAGCCTTACAATGTATTAATCATCTAAACATATAGCCCAACGTTTATAGAACAAAGTCACATTAATCACTCTAAATTAAGCAGATAGGAGGACCTATTTCTTTGTTAACCACTCAACGCAGAATAGCCGCATGTGCGCAATTCCTCAAATCGTTTGGAGAAAATATTTATATTTTATTCAGCTCTTTTTTTCAAATTGAATTCTTCATAATATAAAAATAATGCCACGGAATTCCTAGCAAATCTGGTCTGTTAAATGATCTAGTGTTGCCCACAGCCATATGACATAGCCAGATCAGGGCCTAACATAAGGACAACTCAAGAGTATGCTGTTCTTCTGAAATACACTACATTTTCTTCATATCATGTTTCTTTAGACCTGTCTAAAATAAATAATGGATTTATTGTGGAAGTGTAGGCTGTTTTATTTGGATTCATTAGACTTTAAAAAAAAATGTAGATGTTCCAAAAGGTGTGCGTCCGTGTGTGGAAGCTAGGAGATGCTAAATATGTTAATTAACGGTCAATTACCGTGAGACAGACAGTTATTTGCTTGACAATCACCAGCTGATGAAATTCCGTGACCGCGACAGACCTGTGGAAGTCAGGTACTGCGTGTATCACAGCCTCCTCAATCACGTTTTATAGCCACCGTTGACAGGCCTCCTGAGCCATATACAGTGTTCCTTTACTGAGCTCCCTGAACCTTGTAGTCAGGGCAGATAATATTCAAGTTTTTTTTAGTGACACAGACCCAATCCAACAAGGTTTTCGGAGCCATCATCGACTCGGTGGGTTGTGTCTAACATGTCCGCCAGACCAACGCATTGCCAGAGTCATACCCTGGATCTAGTTTAGCCCGGTGGATATAAACATTCTGGATCTAAATGTTTTTCCTCATAATCCTGGAAGATTAGAAAATACCTGAGCCCAGATCAAGGCTCTGCATCGGCCCTCGTGCTTCTAGACTCCTGTTGACACCGGCGATCACCGCATTCTTTTGGAAAGATTGGAAACCCTAAAATTGGTCTGCACAGACAAGTTCTTACTTGGTTTAGAGTTTAACTGTCAGAAAGATATCATTTTGTCTCGGTGGATGGTTTATCCTCTGACAAATCAAATGTAAGTTCCGTTTTAGGTCCACTATTGTTTTCACTATATATTCTACATCCTGGTGATGTCATTCGGAAAGACAATATCAACTTTCACGGCTATGCGGATGCAACACAGCTGTACATTTCGATGAAACATGGTGAAGCCCCAAAATTGCCTTCCCCAGAAGCCTGAGTTTCAGACATAAGGAAGTGGATGGCGGAAAATGCTTAACTTTTAAACTCTGACAAAAACAGAGATGCTAGTTCCCGGTCCCAAAAAACAAAGATCTGCTGTTGGATCTGACAATTAATCTTGATGGATGGACAGCCGTCTGAAATAAAACTGTGAAGGACCTCAGTGTTACTCTGGACCCCGATCTCTCTTTTGACGAACATATCAAGAATATTTCAAGGATTAGCTCCCCCCATCGTCGTAACATTGCAAAAACACTAAACTTTTTGTAAAATAAAATTATGCAGAAAAGCAAATCCATGCTTTTGTCACTTCTAGATTGGACTACTGCGATGCTCTACTTTTCGGCTCCCCGGATAAAGCACTAAATAAACCTCCGTTAGTGCTAGACACAGCTGCTAGAATCTCTACACTCTACACAGCTGCTAGAATCTCTACACTCTACACAGCTGCTAGAATCTCTACACAGCTGCTAGAATCTCTACACAGCTGCTAGAATCTCTACACAGATGCTAGAATCTCTACACTGGCTTCCTGTTAAGGCTAGGTCTGATTTCACGGTAAAAAAGAATAAAACATATTTATAATTTACAAAATGTAAAGGTTTTACTGCTAACCTACAAAGCATTACACGGGCTTGCTCCTACCCATCTCTCCGATTTGGTCCTGCCGTACATACCTACACATACGCTACGGTCACAAGACGCAGGCCTCGTTATTGTCCATAGAATTTCTAAGTAAACAGCTGGAGGCTGGGCTTTCTCCTATAGTGCTCCATTTTTATGGTATGGTCTGAATACCCATGTGAGAGACGCAGACTCGGTCTCAATCTTGAAGTCTTTATTGAAGACTCATCTCTTCAGTCCATCCTATGATTGAGTGTAGTCTGGCCCAGGGGTGCGAAGGTGAACGGCAAGGCACTGGAGCGACGAACCGCCCTTGCAGTCTCTGCCTGGCCGGCTCCCCTCTCTCCACTGGGATTCTCTGCCTCTAAACCCTATTACAGGGGCTCAGTCACTGGCTTACTGGGGCTCTCGCATGCCGTACCCATAAAAGGGGTGCGTCACATCATGCAAGGCTTTTCTCGCTATACTCAACATGTGTTGAGTCACTGACATGATCTTCCTGTCCGGTCTTGCGGCCCGTTGGACTCATGCGGGGGAGGAGATCTTCGTGGGCTATACTCAGCCTCGTCTCAGGGTGGTAAGATGGTGGTCTGTTGGAATCCCTCTAGTCGTGTGGTGGCTGTGCTTTGGCAAAGTGGGTGGGGTTATATCCTGTCTGGTTGGCCCTGTCTGAGGTTATCGTCAGACCACCCGTCCGTCCGTCCATCTCAGCCTCCAGTGTCTATGCTGTAATAGTGTATGTGGTGTATGTGCCGGGGGGCTAGGGTCAGTCTGTCCTGTCTGGTGAAATTCTGGTGTCTTGTGGGAACTTAAGTACTTTTTAGGAGGACCTGAGCCCTAGGACCATGCCTCAGGACATCCTGGCCTGATGCCTCGCGGTTGTCCCCAGCCCACCTGGTCATGCTGTTGCTCCAGTTTCAACTGTTTTGCCTGCAGCTATGGAACCCCTGACCTGTTCACTAGATGTGCAACCTTTTCTAGGACCTGCTGTTCTCGACACCCTCTCTCTCTACTATACTTGCTTTTCTCGACCCCCTCTCTCTCTACTGTACCTGCTGTTCGACCCCCTCTCTCTCTACTGTACCTGCTGTTCTCGACCCCCCCTCTCTCTACTGTACCTGCTGTTCTCAACCCCCCCTCTCTACTGTACCTGCTGTTCTCGAACCCCTCTCTCTCTACTGTACCTTTTGTTCTCGAACCCCTCTACTGTACTTGCTGTTCTCGACCCCCCCCCTCTCTCTACTGTACCCGCTGTTCTCGACCCCCTCTCTCTCTACTGTACCCGCTGTTCTCGACCCCCCCCTCTCTCTCTACTGTACCTGCTGTTCTCGACCCCCTCTCTCTCTACTGTACCTGCTGTTCTCGAACCCCTCCCTCTCTACTGTACCTGTTGTTCTCGAACCCCTCTCTCTCTACTGTACTTGCTGTTCTCGACCCCCTCTCTCTCTCTACTGTACTTGCTGTTCTCGACCCCCTCTCTCTCTACTGTACCCGCTGTTCTCGACCCCCTCTCTCTCTACTGTACCCGCTGTTCTCGACCCCCTCTCTCTCTACTGTACCCGCTGTTCTCGACCCCCCCCTCTCTACTGTACCCGTTGTTCTCGACCCCCTCTCTCTCTACTGTACCCGTTGTTTTCGACCCCCTCTCTCTCTACTGTACACGTTCTCGACCCCCTCTCTCTCTCTACTGTACCCGCTGTTCTCGAACCCCTCTCTCCCTCTACTGTACCCGCTGTTCTCGACCCCCTCTCTCTCTACTGTACCCGCTGTTCTCGACCCCCCCTCTCTCTCTACTGTACCCGCTGTTCTCGACCCCCCCTCTCTACTGTACCTGCTGTTCTCGACCCCCTCTCTCTACTGTACCTGCTGTTCTCGACCCCCTCTCTCTACTGTACCCGTTGTTCTCGACCCCCTCTCTCTCTCTACTGTACACGTTCTCGACCCCCTCTCTCTACTGTACCCGCTGTTCTCGAACCCCTCTCTCTCTCTACTGTACCCGCTGTTCTCGACCCCCTCTCTCTCTACTGTACCCGCTGTTCTCGACCCCCTCTCTCTCTACTGTACCCGCTGTTCTCGACCCCCCCTCTCTACTGTACCTGCTGTTCTCGACCCCCTCTCTCTACTGTACCTGCTGTTCTCGACCCCTCTCTCTACTGTACCTGCTGTTCTCGACCCCCTCTCTCTCTCTACTGTACCTGTTGTTCTCGACCCCCTCTCTCTCTCTACTGTACCTGTTGTTCTCGACCCCCTCTCTCTCTCTACTGTACCCGCTGTTCTCGACTCCCTCTCTCTCTCTCTACTGTACCTGTTGTTCTCGACCCCCTCTCTCTCTCTCTACTGTACCCGCTATTACCGACCCCTCTCTACTGTACCTGCTGTTCTCGACCCTCTTTCTCTACTGTACCCGCTGTTCTCGACCCCCTCTCTCTCTACTGTACCCGCTGTTCTCAAACCCCTCTCTCTCTACTGTACCCGCTGTTCTCGAACCCCTCTCTCGCTCTACTGTACCTGCTGTCTTGACCTCTGATTTCTCAGCTATGAAAAGCCAACTGATATTTACTCCACAGGTGCCCACCTGTTGCACCCTCTACAAGCACTGTGATTATTATTTGACCCTGCTGCTCATCTATGAACGTTTGAACATCTTGAAGAACAGTCTGGCCTTAATGGCCATGTACTCTTATAATCTCCACCCAGCACAACCATAAGAGGACTGGCCACCCCTCAGAGCCTGGTTCCTCTCTAGGTTTCATCCTAGGTTCCTGCCTTTCTAGGGAGTTTTCCCTAGCCACTGTGCTTCTACATGTACATTGCTTGC
The DNA here is from genome assembly GCF_057628025.1 of Oncorhynchus mykiss. Classification (NCBI taxonomy): domain Eukaryota; kingdom Metazoa; phylum Chordata; class Actinopteri; order Salmoniformes; family Salmonidae; genus Oncorhynchus; species Oncorhynchus mykiss. The sequence continues at coordinate 9,770,712 of NC_143051.1, read as the reverse complement.
TGTTTGGGGTTCTAGGCTGGGTTTCTGTACAGCACTTTGTGACATCTGCTGATGTAAAAAGGGCTTTATAAATACATGTAATTTGATTTGACAGTGTGGAAGTAAGGTACTGTGTGTGTGACAGTGTGTACCTAGCCTACCTGTGAAGCCTATCTTCTCGTAACAGAGCAGGGAGAATATAGAGTTGTAAAGGGTTAGTTCTCTGCTGTGGCTCTGGTCCATCTCCCCCAGGATGCCCATCAGCTCTGTGCCAGTCTTGGTGGGATGGCAGCACTCCTCCTCGTGGGCCGGTAGCTCGTGGAACGGTCCCTTCCATGGGCAGCCAATCCGCTTATACTTACACTGCGTCACCCTGGCAACACATCAGGAAGTGGGAGTTTAGGGCCATTCATGGGAGTGCATCGCTTAAAGCCATCACCCTACAGATCTGCAAACACGGAGGGGTTAGGGCCAAGGGGGAGGGGTAAGAAGTGATTTGGGACCGGCTGTATAATTTCTGCTGGTTCTGTCATTGACCCTATTGCAGGTGTTGTCTGGTAGGGTGTGTTATTGCTGAGCGATTAACTAAAATATTGGTTATTTAAAAACAAATTAATTACCCCTTTTTCGTGGTATCCAATAGCTACTATCTTGTCTCATCGCTACAACTCCCGTACGGGCTCGGGAGAGACGAAGGTTGAAAGTCATGCGTCCTCCGATACACAATCCAACCAAGCCGCACTGCTTCTTTACACAGCGCGCATCCAACCCGGAAGCCAGCCGCACCAATGCGCCGGAGGATACACCGTGCACCTGGCAACCTTGGTTAGCGCGCACTGCGCCCGGCCCGCCACAGGAGTCGCTGGTGCGCGATGAGACAAGGACATCCCTACAGGCCAAACCCTCCCTAACCCGAACGACGCTAGGCCAATTGTGCGTCGCCCCACGGACCTCCCGGTCGCGGCCGGTTACGACAGAGCCTGGGCGCAAACCCAGAGTCTCTGATGGCACAGCTGGCGCTGCAGTACAGCGCCCTTAACCACTGCGCCACCCGACCAAACCACCCGGGAAGCCCTATTTTTTTTAACAAGTAATTGAATTATTTTAATTTTGTTCATTTTTTTTCCTGTGAGCTCAATGCACTCATTGCACAGTTTCTCTAGAGATAAATCAGATCCAGCCTGAACTGTGAACTGTAGCAGGAAGTTGTAGTTTCCAATATTATACATAGTTTAACAAAGAAGACGTGGTAACTAAAACTACAATGACCATAATCCACTGAGCACCTATTTGTCCGGTGTGTGTGTTTCTTTTACACCTGCTACGGAATAGACAGAAGACTGTGCAATCGAGAGCAGCTGTTGCTTCACCGGGTATCTCTACCTGAAAATACATGATCTAAGTGATTGATCGTTGGTATTCAGCCGTCATAACAGTATGCCTTATTTACCTTGAATAACAACTAAAATATTGATATTGTCAGACAGCAGCTCGTAATATGAATAAATGATCGCTAATAAGCAGTAATGGGCAGTCACTACCATCATGGGAACTCTTATTAATTGTTATATTCTGTGTTGTTACAGAATTCAACCCACATAATTCATTTAATGTTTAAAATAAATTATAGAACCAAAACGACCTCAAAACACTAATCGCTCAGCACTAGTGTTAGTGTTTGTGTGTGTGTGTACCAATGAGGTGTGTACCTGTCTTGACACTCCTCTTTCTGGTGCCTCTCTAGGCTGGAGCGAGGGAACTGTTTGAGACAGAAGGGACAGTCTGTGGGCAGCTCACTCACAGCCTTCTCTACAGCCAGGTTCCTACAACACAGAGACTTGGTGATCTCACACCTGGGAGGGGGGGGGTGGAGAGAGAAAGATGGGGCACACTCAATCAACCAATTATATACTGAACAAAAAAATATATAAAAACACACCATGCAACAATTTAAAAGATTTTACATATATCAATTACTCACTCAGTCAATTCAAGTGCATCTGTTAACTGTGTGTGCGTGTACAGACCTGCAGTTAGGACACGTGGCCTGCTCCTCTTTCAGACGAGAGTCAGCCAGCAGGTGGATGAAACAACCAGCACACATCAGGTGACCGTTGGTGCACTGTAGAGCAGAGAGGAAAGGGTTAATGTAGGTGTGTTTGGTGTGTCCGTACTGTTGACATGGGTCTTTAGAAATCAGTGTTAATATGCTCATTTGCTTTGGGGTGGGGGGAGCATCTCGTGGTTATTTGAGGGCATGCTACGCAGTATCACAACACAGTAAACTGGCTAAGAGAGGAGAGCAGTTCACTCTGTGTAAGGTGATATCTTGGGGCTTTCCTATTTCCTAGCGGGGTTAGCCTGGGATAATCAATGTGCAGAACAGACATCTGCAGGTGTTCATGTCTTGTTGGCAAATCTGAATAGAAATGGCTCAGGTGCCATTTTGAACACCTACATCCTGAGGATTTATAGATAATCTCTTTTGCAGCGCTGAGTACTGTCTACCGGTATTATTTATAGGTCATAATTTCTCTGTACAGCGCTGAGCACTGGCTAACCCTTCTGAACACGGTACCTACTGAGCTAGAGGCTAGCCTGCGTCCCTGGGCCCAACATCCTCTCTTCACCCATCTAGCTAACGTTACAGCCCACGACAGGTGCTGATCAGTAGGCTTACAGATTTTCCTCAACCCCTACTTCATGCCTGACATTCCTAACCTGTGAAGCTAAATAGACATGTTATTTGGGTCTATTTAATACGAAGTTAGTTAGCTCGCTGGCTAATATTGACAGGTGGGACAGAGTTGGTAGGCCAGGACAGGTGTTTGACAGCATTTACCTGATAAACGGAGGCTTTGGGCAGATCTAAACACACCGTGCAGCACAGCACTGAATACAGCCTCTCTTCCAGCTTTCCCGACTCTCCCTCCGGCAATCTCATCCGCTTCTTGGGCGGCGGCTCGTCCGGGTCCGAATCGGGCCCGAGTCCCTCTCCTCTTCGGAAGCCCACCTCCTCTTGCATTGACGGCCCACCGACCACTGTCTCCAGAGCTGCCCCCACCGCACCAACCCCCAGGCCGCCTGAGGAGCCTGGAGCCGCCGCGACGCCCACCTCACCACGCTCTTCCATCGAGGACATGGTGGGTGGTGGTGGTGTTTGTCAGGCGTAATCTAGCGACCTGTTAGCTAGCTGGCAGATTTAGCGACCCCAGGCTCGGCAAGGGAAAGCCAGGACAGCTGGAATGGACGTTAGCTAGTGAGTTAGCTAGTTAGCTAGCTAGTTAGTAAGCAATGTTGCGCAATACGCGTTGAATTTAACAAACGGACGTTTTAGTAATTTTCCAAAATAGTTTTTTTTTTTTCTAATGGTCGTTTTCGTATAGAAATGTAGCGCTGTTGACTGGCAGTTTTAACGAATATATTCAGCTAGCTACATTGCTATAGCTAACAAGCTCACAAAAACACTCCGGCCCTCGCCCTCGTCTAGCTAGAACAAAACAACCCGTCAGAGATGTTTTTGTGTTGTCAAGTCGCAGTTATTTGCCGTGACAGCGCATGAGCGGCCGTTCATAACGGCCCGGTTCGGCTGGTCGGTAAACGGTTTTTTTTCTCTCCTCCCCGTTGCCAGCTCGCTATCCACTGGACCTCCGGGACGTGTCAGTTTTGGAGAAAAAAATCAGAGAGATGTTCAGACAGGTCGCTAGGATTTGCCTAGTTGAACTACACAGACATCTTTGTTTTTCTCCTGTCCGGACCCTCCCCTCCTCCTCCTCTCCCCGACTTCACTACACCCTAGCTCGGCTGCACCTTCCAATCCTAACCGGTGTTACTCAGCTATGGTCACAAAAACAGCAAATCCCGAGTTTCGTTGCTTGATAAACTGTCAATATTTTTGCCAGCTGCTGTTATGGCCTCCCTTGACAGTCCTTAAACTGCGTCGCAGATTGGCTAACACTGGAATGGGGTTTTTTTTTGTTATTTTTTGTAGCAGATTACTTTGGGGGGGGTATTTAAACAATGGGTGCGCATGCGCGGTCGCGGTCTGCAGGGTGCGTGTGGGGGACCGGGTAGAATTTTGGACTTGAAAGGTGACCAGAACCCGATATGCGACAAAATGGAGCACCTCACCTGAAGGGCATCACCTGCCTAGACACGGCTAGACATAATCTGACACATCATGCTACCTGAAACCCTGGTTGCCCCTGCACAATTGATAGCCAACTAAATGTATCAACAATAGGCCTATATATCCATCATTTGTCAAATTATCTAATAGACTAACACATTGGGTGATAGCAGCAGAACCCATCTTGTTGATAATTATTATTACACTTTTTGGTCACTCAAAACATTGCCACAACTGTTTATCTTGTGTCTGACACAGAAGATAAACAGTCAAAAGGTGGTGTTAGAAGGGGGTAATGAGGAGGCCTGGTGTCAGCTATCTGATTGGGCAGGGTGGGGTCGCAGCCTGGGATTGGCCAAAGGGACATGCCTTATATGGCTAAATGACATGACCAGAGACCAACATCTCCTACACACACACACACACACAGCTGTCACTACCTTAACGTACGTCACTGGGGCCAAGCTCCCTGCCACCCAGGACCTCTATACCAGGCGGTGTCAGAGGAAGGCCCAAAAATGGTCAAAGACTCCAGCCACCCAAGTCAGACGTTTCTCTCTGCTACCACACAGCAACCGATGAACCAAGTCTGGATTCAACAAGACAGTGAACAGCTTCTATCCCCAAGCCAGAAGACTGCTAAATAGTTAGTTATAAGTGCATATCTACCTCAATTACCTCGTACCCCTGCATATTGACTCAGTACTCGTACCCTTGCATATCGACTCAGTACTCGTAACCCTGCATATCGACTCAGTACTCGTACCCCTGCATGTCGACTCAGTACTCGTACCCCTGCATATTGACTCAGTACTCGTACCCCTGCATATCGACTCAGTACTCGTAACCCTGCATATCGACTCAGTACTCGTACCCCTGCATATCGACTCAGTACTCGTACCCTTGCATATCGACTCAGTACTCGTAACCCTGCATATCGACTCAGTACTCGTACCCCTGCATATCGACTCAGTACTCGTACCCCTGCATATCGACTCTGTACTCGTACCCCTGCATATTGACTCAGTACTCGTACCCCTGCATATCGACTCAGTACTCGTAACCCTGCATATCGACTCAGTACTCGTACCCCTGCATATCGACTCAGTACTCGTACCCTTGCATATCGACTCAGTACTCGTAACCCTGCATATCGACTCAGTACTCGTACCCCTGCATATCGACTCAGTACTCGTACCCCTGCATATCGACTCTGTACTCGTACCCCTGCATATCGACTCAGTACTCGTACCCCTGCATATCGACTCAGTACTCGTACCCCTGCATATCGACTCTGTACTCGTACCCCTGCATATCGACTCAGTACTCGTACCCCGTGTATATAGTAATCGTTACTCGTTGTGTATTTATTATTACTTTTATTATTACAAGTTTTACTTTTCTGTTATCACTCTATTTTCTTTCTCTCTGCGTTGTTGAGAACATAAGTAAGCATTTCCCTGTTAGTAAGTAAGCATTTCCCTGTTAGTAAGTAAGCATTTCCCTGTTAGTTAGTAAGCATTTCCCTGTTAGTAAGTAAGCATTTCCCTGTTAGTTAGTAAGCATTTCCCTGTTAGTTAGTAAGCATTTCCCTGTTAGTTAGTAAGCATTTCCCTGTTAGTTAGTAAGCATTTCCCTGTTAGTTAGTAAGCATTTCCCTGTTAGTAAGTAAGCATTTCCCTGTTAGTAAGTAAGCATTTCCCTGTTAGTAAGTAAGCATTTCCCTGTTAGTTAGTAAGCATTTCCCTGTTAGTTAGTAAGCATTTCCCTGTTAGTTAGTAAGCATTTCCCTGTTAGTTAGTAAGCATTTCCCTGTTAGTTAGTAAGCATTTCCCTGTTAGTTAGTAAGCATTTCCCTGTTAGTAAGTAAGCATTTCCCTGTTAGTAAGTAAGCATTTCCCTGTTAGTAAGTAAGCATTTCCCTGTTAGTAAGTAAGCATTTCCCTGTTAGTAAGTAAGCATTTCCCTGTTAGTAAGCATTTCCCTGTTAGTAAGTAAGCATTTCCCTGTTAGTAAGTAAGCATTTCCCTGTTAGTTAGTAAGCATTTCCCTGTTAGTTAGTAAGCATTTCCCTGTTAGTAAGTAAGCATTTCCCTGTTAGTAAGTAAGCATTTCCCTGTTAGTAAGTAAGCATTTCCCTGTTAGTTAGTAAGCATTTCCCTGTTAGTTAGTAAGCATTTCCCTGTTAGTTAGTAAGCATATTCCTGTTAGTAAGTCAGCATTTCCCTGTTAGTAAGTAAGCATTTCCCTGTTAGTTAGTAAGCATTTCCCTGTTAGTAAGTAAGCATTTCCCTGTTAGTAAGTAAGCATTTCCCTGTTAGTAAGTAAGCATTTCCCTGTTAGTTAGTAAGCATTTCCCTGTTAGTTAGTAAGCATTTCCCTGTTAGTTAGTAAGCATTTCCCTGTTAGTTAGTAAGCATTTCCCTGTTAGTAAGTAAGCATTTCCATGTTAGTAAGTAAGCATTTCTCTGTTAGTAAGTAAGCATTTCCCTGTTAGTTAGTAAGCATTTCCCTGTTAGTAAGTAAGCATTTCCCTGTTAGTTAGTAAGCATTTCCCTGTTAGTAAGTAAGCATTTCCCTGTTAGTTAGTAAGCATTTCCCTGTTAGTTAGTAAGCATTTCCCTGTTAGTTAGTAAGCATTTCCCTGTTAGTTAGTAAGCATTTCCCTGTTAGTTAGTAAGCATTTCCCTGTTAGTTAGTAAGCATTTCCCTGTTAGTTAGTAAGCATTTCCCTGTTAGTAAGTAAGCATTTCCCTGTTAGTAAGTAAGCATTTCCCTGTTAGTAAGTAAGCATTTCCCTGTTAGTTAGTAAGCATTTCCCTGTTAATTAGTAAGCATTTCCCTGTTAGTTAGTAAGCATTTCCCTGTTAGTAAGTAAGCATTTCCCTGTTAGTAAGTAAGCATTTCCCTGTTAGTAAGTAAGCATTTCCCTGTTAGTAAGTAAGCATTTCCCTGTTAGTTAGTAAGCATTTCCCTGTTAGTAAGTAAGCATTTCCCTGTTAGTAAGTAAGCATTTCCCTGTTAGTAAGTAAGCATTTCCCTGTTAGTAAGTAAGCATTTCCCTGTTAGTAAGTAAGCATTTCCCTGTTAGTTAGTAAGCATTTCCCTGTTAGTAAGTAAGCATTTCCCTGTTAGTAAGTAAGCATTTCCCTGTTAGTAAGTAAGCATTTCCCTGTTAGTTAGTAAACATTTCCCTGTTAGTTAGTAAGTAAGCATTTCCCTGTTAGTTAGTAAGCATTTCCCTGTTAGTTAGTAAGCATTTCCCTGTTAGTTAGTAAGCATTTCCCTGTTAGTAAGTAAGCATTTCCCTGTTAGTAAGTAAGCATTTCCCTGTTAGTAAGTAAGCATTTCCCTGCATATTGACTCAGTACTCGTACCCAGCGTATGTGCCCCTGCATATTGACTCAGTACTCGTACCCAGCGTATGTGCCCCTGCATATCGACTCAGTACTCGTACCCAACGTATGTGCCCCTGCATATTGACTCAGTACTCGTACCCAGCGTATGTGCCCCTGCATATCGACTCAGTACTCGTACCCAGCGTATGTACCCCTGCATATCGACTCAGTACTCGTACCCAGCGTATGTACCCCTGCATATCGACTCAGTACTCGTACCCAGCGTATGTACCCCTGCATATCGACTCAGTACTCGTACCCAGCGTATGTACCCCTGCATATCGACTCAGTACTCGTACCCAGCGTATGTACCCCTGCATATTGACTCAGTACTCGTACCCAGCGTATGTACCCCTGCATATCGACTCAGTACTCGTACCCAGCGTATGTGCCCCTGCATATCGACTCAGTACTCGTACCCAGCGTATGTGCACTAAAAACAGGTCCCTTTCCTCTTTACACTCAGGAGGTGACCGGAAGTGAATCCACAAGTCACACTGTCACTGGTGACACCCATCATCATCCCCTACCTCTCACAATGAACCACGCCAAAATCAACTTCACTTACTTCAAAAACCTATTTAACAACTTAACCTAACTTAACTTAACTTACTTAACTTAGCCTGGCTACAGTTGAATCACCAAGACTGCATATCCAAGAACTGTCTTCGGGATTCGGTTGTGGCTTCCATTGACTGTTTATCATCAAGACATCACATGACTACATTCCCCACATTGGCCTAGTTAGTACCGTCATACTCAACTGGCGGCCCGCGGACCGGACCCGGACCCAGAACGTGGTCAATATGCCCCCCCTCCCCCGCGACCGCTTGTATCATATAAACACACATGAGACATGGCAGAATGCCTAGCATTGCAGAAAATATGCCTTAAAACGTTTTTTTTTTTTTATCTCTGCCCCATGGCAAAATGTGTAGAAGCTGCAACATTTTCTCTCTGCCAGCAAGAGGGGTGTGAACTGTTTAGGGTCGCATGGGTTGCGAGGTGGGGATTTTGTTCCTACGCTGATAAATTCCATCCAGACCTTTTGGGAAATTTGTGTGACTGGACCTTCCCAAATAGTACTGGAGTGCCCCTGACCTAGCAGTTGTCGTTCCTCAGATACCACTACAGCTGCAAGCTCCCTCCATGTGCACCAGGTGGTGCAAATACCCTACAAATGCTATTGTTCTCAACTTAAATTAAAAGCACTGAACAAAAAATATAAACGCAACATACAACAATTTCAATGATTTTACTGAGTTACAGTTTATATAAAAGGAAATCAGTCAATTTAAATCAATTCACTAGGTCCTAATCTATGGATCTCACATAAACTGGGAATACAGATATGCATCTGTTGGTCACACAGGGAGGGAGGGAGGGAGAGAGAGGGAAAGAGAGAGAGGGATGGAGGGGGAGGGAGAGAGAGAGGGAGGGAGAGGGAGAGAGAGGGGGAGGGAGAGAGGGAGGAAGGGAGAGAGATAGGGGGAGGGAGAGAGGGAGGAAGGGAGAGAGATAGGGGGAGGGAGAGAGAGAGAGGGGGAGGGAGAGAGGGAGGAAGGGAGAGAGAGAGAGGGAGGGGGAGAGAGGGAGGGAGGGGGAGAGAGGGAGGGAGGGGGAGAGAGAGAGAGAGGGAGGGAGGGAGGGGGAGAGAGGGAGAGAGGGAGAGAGAGAAAGGGAGGGAAAGAGAAAGGGAGTGCGGGAGGGGGAAAGAGGGAGAGAGAGGGGGGAGGGAGGGGGAGAGAGAGAGAAAGGGAGGGAGGGATGGAGAGGGGGAGAGAGGGAGGGAGAGAGAGATTGAGAGAAAGGGAGGGAGAGAGGGAGGGGGAAAGAGGGAGAGGGAGGGAGGGAGAGAGAGAGAGAGAGGGAGGGAAGGGGAGAGAGGGAGGGAGGGAGAGAGAGAGGGAGGGAAGGGGAGAGAGGGCTGAGGCTGAGTGACAACCAATTGGCAATAGAAACCGGCAGACATAAAAAGACATGGCTACCCAAAGAGTAATGTGGTCACTGCACGACAGGGGAGGTAGAAACAGAGATGCATTTTCTCCCTTACTGTGAGAAATATTCCTCACAAAGGGATTCATTATTCACAGAAATTACTACATTCATTCAAAATGTTAACTTATTAAACCCAGTGAATAAACTCAACGGCTCCTCTGGGCGAAGGAGCAACTGCTCCTCTGGGCGAAGGAGCAACGGCTCCTCTGGGCGAAGGAGCAACAGCTCCTCTGGGCGAAGGAGCAACGGCTCCTCTGGGCGAAGGAGCAACTGCTCCTCTGGGCGAAGGAGCAACGGCTCCTCTGGGCGAAGGAGCAACAGCTCCTCTGGCAGCTAAATATGTATTTGCTTACAATAGCCCGAGGGACACTGAATAATAACATCTGCATAGTAAATAGTAACTTACTCATTATTAGTATTATTGTTATTACTATTATTCTTATTATTGTTGTGATTATTATTCCAAAAGAGTAATGGTATGGGTAGTAGTAGTGATGATGGTTGTTTAACAATGGTGGTGGTAGTAGTAGTAACGATGATGGTAGTAGTAGTAGTAATGATGATGGTAGTAGTAGTAGTAATGATGATGGTAGTAGTAGTAGTAATGATGGTGGTAGTAGTAGTAGTAATGATGATGGTAGTAGTAGTAGTAATGATGATGGTAGTAGTAGTAGTAATGATGGTGGTAGTAGTAGTAGTAATGATGATGGTAGTAGTAGTAGTAATGATGATGGTTGTTTAACAATGGTGGTGGTAGTAGTAGTAGTAATGATGATGGTAGTAGTAGTAGGGGTGATGATGGTAGTAGTAGTAGTAATGATGATGGTAGTAGTTGTAGTAATGATGGTAGTAGTAATAGTAATGATGGTAGTAGTAATAGTAATGATGGTAGTAGTAGTAGTAGTAATGATGGTGGTGGTAGTTGTAGTAGTAGTAATGATGATGGTAGTAGTAGTAGTAATGATGATGGTAGTAGTAGTAGTAATGATGATGGTAGTAGTAGTAGTAATGATGATGGTAGTAGTTGTAGTAATGATGGTAGTAGTAATAGTAATGATGGTAGTAGTAATAGTAATGATGGTAGTAGTAGTAGTAATGATGGTAGTAGTAGTAGTAGTAATGATGGTGGTGGTAGTTGTAGTAGTAGTAATGATGATGGTAGTAGTAGTAGTAATGATGATGGTAGTAGTAGTAGTAATGATGATGGTAGTAGTAGTAGTAATGATGATGGTAGTAGTAGTAGTAATGATGGTGGTAGTAGTAGTAGTAATGATGGTGGTGGTGGTAGTTGTAGTAGTAGTAATGATGATGGTAGTAGTAGTAGTAATGATGATGGTAGTAGTAGTAGTAATGATGATGGTAGTAGTAGTAGTAATGATGATGGTAGTAGTAGTAGTAATGATGATGGTAGTAGTAGTAGTAATGATGATGGTAGTAGTTGTAGTAATGATGGTAGTAGTAATAGTAATGATGGTAGTAGTAGTAGTAGTAATGATGGTGGTGGTAGTTGTAGTAGTAGTAATGATGATGGTAGTAGTAGTAGTAATGATGGTGGTAGTAGTAGTAGTAATGATGCTGATGATGGTAGTAGTAGTAGTAATGATGATGGTAGTAGTAGTAGTAATGATGGTGGTAGTAGTAGTAGTAATGATGGTGGTGGTGGTAGTTGTAGTAGTAGTAATGATGATGGTAGTAGTAGTAGTAATGATGGTGATGGTAGTTGTAGTAGTAGTAATGATGGTGATGGTAGGTGTAGTAGTAATGATGGTGATGGTAGGTGTAGTAGTAATGATGATGATGGTAGTAGTAGTAGTAGTAATGATGATGGTAGTTGTAGTAGTAGTAATGATGATGGTAGTTGTAGTAGTAGTAATGATGGTGATGGTAGCTGTAGTAGTAGTAATGATGATGATGGTAGTAGTAGTTGTAGTAATGATGATGATGGTAGTAGTAGTAGTAGTAATGATGGTGATGGTAGTTGTAGTAGTAGTAATGATGATGGTAGCTGTAGTAGTAGTAATGATCATGGTAGTTGTAGTAGTAGTAATGATGATGATGGTAGTAGTAGTAGTAGTAATGATGGTGATGATAGCTGTAGTAGTAGTAATGATGATGATGGTAGTAGTAGTAGTAGTAATGATGATGGTAGTTGTAGTAGTAGTAATGATGATGGTAGTAGTAGTAATGATGATGGTAGTAGTAGTAATGATGATGGTAGTAGTAGTAGTAGTAATGATGGTGATGGTAGTTGTAGTAGTAGTAATGATGATGGTAGTTGTAGTAGTAGTAATGATGGTGATGGTAGTTGTAGTAGTAGTAATGATGGTGATGGTAGTAGTAGTAATGATGATGATGGTAGTTGTAGTAGTAGTAATGATGATGATGGTAGTTGTAGTAGTAGTAATGATGATGGTAGCTGTAGTAGTAGTAATGATGATGGTAGTTGTAGTAGTAGTAATGATGATGGTAGTTTTAGTAGTAGTAATGATGGTGATGGTAGGTGTAGTAGTACTGATGGTGATGGTAGGTGTAGTAGTAATGATGGTGGTAGTAGTAGTAGTAGTAATGATGATGGTAGTAGTAGTAGTAGTAATGATGGTGATGGTAGGTGTAGTAGTAATGATGGTGATGGTAGGTGTAGTAGTAATGATGGTGATGGTAGCTGTAGTAGTAGTAATGATGATGATGGTAGTAGTAGTAGTAGTAATGATGATGATGGTAGTAGTAGTAGTAATGATGGTGATGGTAGTTGTAGTAGTAGTAATGATGATGGTAGCTGTAGTAGTAGTAATGATGATGGTAGTTGTAGTAGTAGTAATGATGATGATGGTAGTAGTAGTAATGATGGTGATGGTAGCTGTAGTAGTAGTAATGATGATGATGGTAGTAGTAGTAGTAGTAATGATGATGGTAGTTGTAGTAGTAGTAATGATGATGGCAGTAGTAGTAATGATGATGGTAGTAGTAGTAATGATGATGGTAGTAGTAGTAGTAGTAATGATGGTGATGGTAGTTGTAGTAGTAGTAATGATGATGGTAGTTGTAGTAGTAGTAATGATGGTGATGGTAGTTGTAGTAGTAGTAATGATGGTGATGGTAGTTGTAGTAGTAGTAATGATGATGGTAGTTGTAGTAGTAGTAATGATGGTGATGGTAGTTGTAGTAGTAATGATGATGGTAGTAGTAGTAGTAATGATGATGATGGTAGGTGTAGTAGTAATGATGGTGGTAGTAGTAGTAGTAGTAGTAATGATGATGGTAGTAGTAGTAGTAGTAATGATGGTGATGGTAGGTGTAGTAGTAATGATGGTGATGGTAGGTGTAGTAGTAATGATGGTGGTAGTTGTAGTAGTAGTAATGATGATGGTAGTTTTAGTAGTAGTAATGATGGTGATGGTAGGTGTAGTAGTAGTAATGATGGTGATGGTAGGTGTAGTAGTAATGATGGTGGTAGTTGTAGTAGTAGTAATGATGATGGTAGTTTTAGTAGTAGTAATGATGGTGATGGTAGCTGTAGTAGTAGTAATGATGATGGTAGTTGTAGTAGTAGTAATGATGGTGATGGTAGCTGTAGTAGTAGTAATGATGATGGTAGTTGTAGTAGTAGTAATGATGATGGTAGTTTTAGTAGTAGTAATGATGGTGATGGTAGGTGTAGTAGTACTGATGGTGATGGTAGGTGTAGTAGTAATGATGGTGGTAGTAGTAGTAGTAGTAATGATGATGGTAGTAGTAGTAGTAGTAATGATGGTGATGGTAGGTGTAGTAGTAATGATGGTGATGGTAGGTGTAGTAGTAATGATGGTGGTAGTAGTAGTAGTAGTAATGATGATGGTAGTAGTAGTAGTAGTAGTAATGATGGTGGTAGTTGTAGTAGTAGTAATGATGATGGTAGTAGTAGTAGTAGTAATGATGGTGGTAGTTGTAGTAGTAGTAATGATGATGGTAGTAGTAGTACTGATGTAATGGTGAAGATGACAGTTTAGGTAGTTGTATGTTAGTTATAGTTTCATTTTCTGTATTTATTCTTTTATGTGTATTCTATTTATACTATTGACTGTTGATTGTCATTTTTTACATTTTTAAAATATTTGTTTGCATTATTATTTACTACAATTTTATATTATTATTCTTGATTATTTTATTACAATGTATGTTGTATACATTGTTGCTTTGGCAATAGTGACACAATGTTTTTCATGCCAATAAAACAGCTTGAATTTGAATTTGATAGGGAGACAGAGAGGAGGGCTGTTTAAGTGAGAGAGAGAGAGAGAGAGAGAGAGAGAGAGAGAGAGACAGGGAGGAGGGCTGTTTATGTGAGAGAGGGAGACAGAGAGGAGGGCTGTTTATGTGAGAGAGAGGGAGAGAGAGAGAGAGGTAGACAGGGAGGAGGGCTGTTTATGTGAGAGAGGGAGACAGAGTGGAGGGCTGTTTAAGTGAGAGAGAGAGAGAGAGAGAGGTAGACAGAGAGGAGGGCTGTTTATGTGAGAGAGATAGGGATACAGGGTGGAGGGCTGTTTATGTGAGAGAGGGAGAGATAGGGAGACAGAGAGGAGGGTTGTTTATGTGAGAGAGGGAGAGATAGGGAGACAGAGAGGAGGGCTGTATATGTGAGAGAGGGAAAGATATAGATATAGAGAGACAGAGAGGAGGGCTGTTTATCTGAGAGAGGGAGAGATAGCGAGACAGAGAGGAGGGTTTTTTATGTGAGAGAGGGAAAGATATAGATATAGAGAGACAGAGAGGAGGGCTGTTTATCTGAGAGAGGGAGAGATAGCGAGACAGAGAGGAGGGTTTTGTATGTGAGAGAGGGAAAGATATAGATATAGAGAGACAGAGAGGAGGGCTGTTTATCTGAGAGAGGGAGAGATAGACAGGGGAGGGATGTTCATTTGAGAGAGGGAGAGATAGAGAGACAGAGAGGAGGGCTGTTTATCTGAGAGAGGGAGAGATAGAGAGACAGAGAGGAGGGATGTTCATTTGAGAGAGGGAGAGATAGAGAGACAGAGAGGAGGAATGTTTATCTGAGAGAGGGAGAGATAGAGAAACAGAGAGGAGGGTTTTTTATGTGAGAGAGGGAGAGATAGAGAGACAGAGAGGAGGGTTTTTTATGTGAGAGAGGGAGAGATAGAGACAGAGAGGAGGGCTGTTTATCTGAGAGAGGGAGAGGGAGAGAGGAGGGATGTTCATTTGAGAGAGGGAGAGATAGAGAGACAGAGAGGAGGGCTGTTTATCTGAGAGAGGGAGAGATAGAGAGAAAGAGAGGAGGGATGTTCATTTGAGAGAGGGAGAGATAGAGAGACAGAGAGGAGGGCTGTTTATCTGAGAGAGTGAGAGATAGAGAGAAAGAGAGGAGGGCTGTTTATCTGAGAGAGGGAGAGATAGAGAGACAGAGAGGAGGGATGTTCATTTGAGAGAGGGGATGAAAAAGAGAGATAAAGAGAAGCGAGCTGTGTTTGAAAGAGGGAGGGAAAAGAGTGGGAGGGAAAAGAGAGGGAGGGAAAGGGAGGGAGGAAAAAGAGAGGAAGGGAGGGCTGTTTTGAGCTGTTTTTGCCTGAAAAGGGAGGAGGGAGGAGGAAGAGGAGGGAGAGAACTGAGCTGTCTGATCTGCACTGGTCTCTGCAATAGAGAGGAGAGAGGAAGGAGGAGAAGAGAGGAGAGGATAGTGAGATGAACAGAGATAAAGGAATACTGGACTAACCCATGAGGTATGGCTGTCATGGGTTGTGTTATTTATAGCTATGATAGAGGTGTGTGTGTGTGCGCTTGTGTGTGTGTGAACGATCTGTGTATTATGTTTTTTGTGCGCATGTGCATACATATGTGTATGTGTGTGTGTGTGTGTGTGTGTGTGTGTGTGACTGCAGTGACACTGTGTTTGCTGATGGTGCCATGTATGATGGGTGGAATATGATTGTTAGATTATTAATTTTGTAATGATAGTGCAGCATTGTCAGAGTGTGTTTGTATGTGTGTGTGTGTGTGTGTGTGTGTGTGTGTGTGTGTGTGTGTGTGTGTGTGTGTGTGTGTGTATGTGTGTTTGTGAGTGTGTGTTTGTGTGTGTGTCTGTTTGTGTTTGTGTCTGTGTGTGTGTCTGTTTGTGTTTGTGTCTGTGTGTGTGTGTGTGTTTGTGTCTGTGTGTGTGTTTGTGAGTGTGTTTGTGTGTGTGTCTGTTTTTGTGTGTGTTTCTGTGTGTGTGTTTGTGAGTGTGTGTTTGTGTGTGTGTTTGTGTCTGTGTGTGTGTTTGTGAGTGTGTGTGTGTGTGTGTGTCTGTTTGTGTGTGTGTTTGTGAGTGTGTGTGTGTGTGTGTGTTTGTGAGTGTGTTTGTCTGTTTGTCTGAATTTGTTTAGGTGTGTGTCTGCGCATGAGCCCAGCTCTCCAACACCACCATGACACTGCTTTGTAGTGTGTGTGTGTCACAATGCTTAATAGCATGCTCTGGGATTTCTATTGGAGCAGCTGTTTCTGAGCATCTTCTTAGAGCCAGTTTAACGGTCGGTGGGTTAGCATGTGTTAGCTAGTTTAACTGTCGGCAGGTTAGCATGTGTTAGCTAGTTTAACTGTCGGCAGGTTAGCATGTGTTAGCTAGTTTAACTGTCGGTAGGTTAGCATGTGTTAGCTAGTTTAACTGTCGGCAGGTTAGCATGTGTTAGCTAGTTTAACTGTCGGTAGGTTAGCATGTGTTAGCTAGTTTAACTGTCGGTGGGTTAGCATGTGTTAGCTAGTTTAACTGTCGGTAGGTTAGCATGTGTTAGCTAGTTTAACTGTCAGTGGGTTAGCATGTGTTAGCTAGTTTAACTGTCGGTAGGTTAGCATGTGTTAGCTAGTTTAACTGTCGGTAGGTTAGCATGTGTTAGCTAGTTTAACTGTTGGTAGGTTAGCATGTGTTAGCTAGTTTAACTGTCGGTAGGTTAGCATGTGTTAGCTAGTTTAACGGTCGGTGGGTTAGCATGTGCTAGCCAGTTTAACTGTCGGTAGGTTAGCATGTGCTAGCCAGTTTAACTGTCGGTGGGTTAGCATGTGCTAGCCAGTTTAACGGTCGGTGGGTTAGCATGTGCTGGCCAGTTTAACTGTCGGTGGGTTAGCATGTGCTAGCCAGTTTAACTGTCGGTGGGTTAGCATGTGCTAGACAGTTTAACTGTCGGTGGGTTAGCATGTGCTAGCCAGTTTAACGGTCGGTGGGTTAGCATGTGCTAGCCAGTTTAACTGTCTGAGTCAACACAATGAGTAAACACAATGAGACAATGAGTAAACACAATGAGTAAACACAATGAGTAAACACAATGAGTCAACACAATGAGTAAACACAATGAGTCAACACAATGAGTAAACAATAAATTGGCTTTATACTGTACACAGGGTACCAGTACTGAGTCAATGAGTAATGATAACATGGCTATGTACAGGGGTACCATTACCGAGTCGATGTGCAGGGGTATGAGGTAATTGAGGTAGATATGTACTTATTGGTAGGGGTAAAGTGACTAGACTACAGGATAGATAATAAACAGTAACAGCAGTATACTGTAGGTAGGGGTAAAGGATAGATAATAGACAGTAACAGCAGTATACTGTAGGTACGGGTAAAGGATAGATAATAGACAGTAACAGCAGTATACTGTAGGTAGGGGTAAAGGATAGATAATAGACAGTAACAGCAGTATACTGTAGGTAGGGGTAAAGGATAGATAATAGACAGTAACAGCAGTATACTGTAGGTAGGGGTAAAGGATAGATAATAGACAGTAACAGCAGTATACTGTAGGTAGGGGGTAAAGGATAGATAATAGACAGTAACATCAGTATACTGTAGGTAGGGGTAAAGGATAGATAATAGACAGTAACAGCAGTATACTGTAGGTAGGGGTAAAGGATAGATAATAGACAGTAACAGCAGTATACTGTAGGTAGGGGTAAAGGATAGATAATAGACAGTAACAGCAGTATACTGTAGGTAGGGGTAAAGGATAGATAATAGACAGTAACAGCAGTATACTGTAGGTAGGGGTAAAGGATAGATAATAGACAGTAACAGCAGTATACTGTAGGTAGGGGTAAAGGATAGATAATAGACAGTAACAGCAGTATACTGTAGGTAGGGGTAAAGGATATATAATAGACAGCAGTATACTGTAGGTAGGGGTAAAGGATAGATAATAGACAGTAACAGCAGTATACTGTAGGTAGGGGTAAAGGATAGATAATAGACAGTAACAGCAGTATACTGTAGGTCGGGGTAAAGGATAGATAATAGACAGTAACAGCAGTATACTGTAGGTAGGGGTAAAGGATAGATAATAGACAGTAACAGCAGTATACTGTAGGTAGGGGTAAAGGATATATAATAGACAGCAGTATACTGTAGGTAGGGGTAAAGGATAGATAATAGACAGTAACAGCAGTATACTGTAGGTAGGGGTAAAGGATAGATAATAGACAGTAACAGCAGTATACTGTAGGTAGGGGTAACGGATAGATAATAGACAGTAACAGCAGTATACTGTAGGTAAGGGTAAAGGATAGATAATAGACAGTAACAGCAGTATACTGTAGGTAGGGGTAAAGTGACTTAGACAACAGCATGGATAATAGCCAATAGCAGCAGTGTATATGACGAGTCAAAAGAGTTGGGGTCAGTGTAGATAGTCCAGGTAGCTTTTTGGTTAACTACTTTATCAGTCTCATGGCTTAGGGGTTCAAGGTCCTGTCGGTTCCAGACTTGGTGCATCGGTACCGCCTGCTGTTATGGCACACCCGTAATGTGTGTGTTCCAGGTGAACGAGGTGAGTGCGGAGAGCCAGGTGAGGAATGAGATAGAGACCAGGTTTCAACAGCTCCAGTCCCGCCTCTCCACCGAAACCATGGAAACAGAGGAGGTGAGGTCATCGCTCCAGTCTCCCATCTTTCTGTCGATCCATCGATCAGTCGACTTATCGATTTTTCTGTCTACTGTATCTATTTTCCAGGTCACCAAGACACTCAAAGCTACCCTCGCCGCGCTATTGGACAGTATGTGTGACAGTGACAGTAATCCCACCCCTGTCCTGCCATTCAGCCTATCACACGACTCCATGGGAGCCGCCTCCGCCTCCAAACTAGCCCTTGCCAAGCGGAGAGCCAATCAGCAGGAGACAGAGACATTCTACTTTATGGTGAGGACATCCCATTGGTCAGGGGAAAGCGTGGTTGGAGTCTCATGATAGTATTGTGGATTGCAATTCTATATAGTGCTTCTTAGCCCACTGAGCTACAGCTGTGTAAAGGTACTATAGCTGTGTAAAGGTACTATAGCTGTGTAAAGGTACTATAGCTGTGTAAAGGTACTATAGCTGTGTAAAGGTACTATAGCTGTGTAAAGGTACTACAGCTGTGTAAAGGTACTACAGCTGTGTAAAGGTACTATAGCTGTGTAAAGGTACTATAGCTGTGTAAAGGTATTATAGCTGTGTAAAGGTACTATAGCTGTGTAAAGGTACTATAGCTGTGTAAAGGTACTATAGCTGTGTAAATGTGCTACAGCTGTGTAAAGGTACTATAGCTGTGTAAAGGTACTATAGCTGTGTAATGGTACTATAGCTGTGTAAAGGTACTACAGCTGTGTAAAGGTACTATAGCTGTGTAAAGGTACTATAGCTGTGTAAAGGTACTATAGCTGTGTAAAGGTACTATAGATGTGTAAAGGTACTACAGCTGTGTAAAGGTACTATAGCTGTGTAAAGGTGCTATAGCTGTGTAAAGGTACTATAGCTGTGTAAAGGTACTATAGCT
This sequence comes from Oncorhynchus mykiss, assembly GCF_057628025.1. Classification (NCBI taxonomy): domain Eukaryota; kingdom Metazoa; phylum Chordata; class Actinopteri; order Salmoniformes; family Salmonidae; genus Oncorhynchus; species Oncorhynchus mykiss. Next base: position 9,751,437 of record NC_143051.1, on the reverse strand, counting down.
GTGTAAAGGTACTACAGCTGTGTAAAGGTACTATAGCTGTGTAAAGGTACTATAGCTGTGTAATGGTACTATAGCTGTGTAAATGTGCTACAGCTGTGTAAAGGTACTATAGCTGTGTAAAGGTACTATAGCTGTGTAAAGGTACTATAGCTGTGTAAAGGTACTATAGCTGTGTAACGGTACTATAGCTGTGTAAATGTGCTACAGCTGTGTAAAGGTACTATAGCTGTGTAAAGGTACTATAGCTGTGTAAATGTGCTACAGCTGTGTAAAGGTAAAAGAGTGTATCTGTGTTTCTGTGGTTTGTTAGAAAGTGAAGGAGTATCTGACTGGAAGCTCCCTGATCTCCAAACTACAGGCTAAACATGACCTGCTGCAGGAGGCCATACATTATCCCTCTTTTGCTATCTCTCTCTCCCTGCCCCCCTCACCCCCGCGGTCTCTTCATCTATCCGTCTGTTTTCCAGCTGAGGCCGTTGATAGCGACCCCTCCAGGTAAACATCCATGTTTCTGCTCAGAGAGAGAGAGAGAGAGAGAGAGAGAGAGAGAGAGAGAGAGAGAGAGAGAGAGAGAGAGAGAGAGAGAGAGAGAGAGAGAGAGAGAGAGAGAGAGAGAGAGAGAGAGAGAGAGAGAGAGAGAGAGAGAGAGAGAGAGAGAGAGAGAGAGAGAGAGAGAGAGAGAGAGAGAGAGAGAGAGAGAGACCATTGTAAATACAACCCTTATTTATGCTTATTTATTTTCCCTTGTGTACTTTAACCATTTATACATTGTTACAACACTGTATATATATATATAATATGACATTTTTAACATCTGTATTGTTTTGAAACGTCTGTATGTGTAAGGTTTACGGTTAACTTTGATTGTTTATTTCACTTTTGTATATTATCTACCTCACTTGATTTGGCAATGTTAACACATGTTTCCCATGCCAATAAAGCCCCTTGAAATTGAATTGAATTGAGAGAGAGATGAGAGAGAAAATAAGAGAGAGAACGAGAAGAGAAAGAGAGAGTATATTCGTCAACACAGGAACAGATCTAAATCCAAGCAACACTAAATTTTTATTGTTGAAACCATGATGTGTGTATGTTTGCGTGTGTGTGCGTAAGTGTATGACTGTTGAGTGATGCTGTATATCTCCCAGAATGCAGTGTGCTAGGTCAGTGCGTGTGCGGAGGTGAAGACCCTGTTCCATGTAAAGCCACACCCTCTTCACCTATGATATGCTGGGTTTCATACAGGTAACACACACACACACGCACACACACACACACATTTAATTTCATAATGCTAATATGTGTTGGAGAGATATGCAGCGTGTGGCTGGAACATTCAGCTACTGTATCTCCCTGGTCCAAAACAAAAACTAACAGTGAGAATGTCATGAATCTATTTTTGTTGTCTCTCTCTCTCAATTCAATTCAAGGGTCTTTATTGGCATGGGAAACATATGTTTACATTGGCAAAGCAAGTGAAATAGATAATAAACAAAAGTGAAATAAACAATAAAAAATTAACAGTAAACATTACACTCACAGAAGTTCCAAAAGAATAAAGACATTACAAATGTCATTATGTCTATATACAGTGTTGTAATGATGTGCAAATAGTTAAAGTACAAAAGGGAAAATAAATCAGCATAAATATGGGTTATATTTACAATGGTGTTTGTTCTTCACTGGTTGCCCTTTTCTTGTGGCATCAGGTCACAAATCTTGCTGCTGTGATGTCACGCTGTGGAATTTCACCCAGTAGATATGGGAGTTTATCAAAATTGGATTTGTTTTCAAATTCTTTGTGGGTCTGTGTAGTCTGAGGGAAATATGTGTCTCTAATATGGTCATACATCAGGAGGTTCGGGAGTGCAGCTCAGTTTCCACCTCATTTTGTGGGCAGGTTGCACATAGCCTGTCGTCTCTTGAGCGCCATGTCTGCCTACGGCGGCCTTTCTCAATAGCAAGGATATGCTCACTGAGTCTGTACATAGTCACATCTTTCCTTAAATTTGAGTCAGTCACAGTGGTCAGGTATTCTGCCACTGTGCACTCTCTGTTTAGGGTCAAATAGCATTCTAGTTTGCTCTGTTTTTGTTGTCATTTCTTTAGTAATTATCTTTTAGTTTTCTCATGATTTGTTTGGGTCTAATTGTGCTGCTGTCCTGGGGCTCTGTGGGGTGTGTTTGTGTTTGTGGACAGAGCCACAGGACCAGCTTGCTTAGAGGACTCTTCTCCAGGTTCATCTCTCTGTAGGTGATGGCTTTGTTATGGAAGGTTTGGGAATCGCTTCCATTTAGGGGGTTGTAGAATTTAACGGCTCTTTTCTGGATTTTGCTCTGAGTGCATTATTTGGTGTTTTACTTTGTACATGGAGGATATACAGAATTCTGCATGCAGAATCTCAATTTGGTGTTTGTCCCGTTTTGTAAATTCTTGGTTGGTGTAGTCTCAGTAGTATCTCTCCCCCTGTGTGATATTAAACTGTAGTCTCTCTTCTCCCCCTGTGTGATATTTAGCAGTAGTCTCTATCTCTCCTCCTGTGTGATATTAAACTGTAGTCTCTCTTCTCCCCCTGTGTGATATTTAGCAGTAGTCTCTCTCTCTCCTCCTGTGTGATATTAAACAGTCGTCTCTCTCTCTCCTCCTGTGTGATATTAAACAGTAGTCTCTCTCCTCCTGTGTGATATTAAACAGTAATCTCTCTCCTCCTGTGTGATATTAAACAGTAGTCTCTCTCCTCCTGTGTTATATTAAACAGTAGTCTCTCTCCTCCTTTGTTATATTAAACAGTAGTCTCTCTCCTGTGTGATAGTAAACAGTAGTCTCTCTACTCCTGTGTGATATTAAACAGTAGTCTCTCTCCTCCTGTGTGATGTTAAACAGTAGTCTCTCTCCTCCTGTGTGATATTAAACAGTAGTCTCTCTCTCCTCCTGTGTGATATTAAACAGTAATCTCTCTCCTCCTGTGTGATATTAAACAGTAGTCTCTCTCCTCCTGTGTTATATTAAACAGTAATCTCTCTCCTGTGTTATATTAAACAGTAGTCTCTCTACTCCTGTGTGATATTAAACAGTAGTCTCTCTCCTCCTGTGTGATGTTAAACAGTAGTCTCTCTCCTCCTGTGTGATATTAAACAGTAGTCTCTCTCCTCCTGTGTGATATTAAACAGTAGTCTCTCTCTCTCCTCCTGTGTGATATTAAACAGTAGTCTCTCTCCTCCTGTGTGATACTAAACAGTAGTCTCTCTCTCTCTCCTCCTGTGTGATATTAAACAGTAGTCTCTCCTCCTGTGTGTGATATTAAACAGTAGTCTCTCTCTCCTCCTGTGTGATATTAAACAGTAGTCTCTCTCTCTCCTCCCGTGTGATATTAAACAGTAGTCTCTCCTCCTGTGTGATATTAAACAGTAGTCTCTCTCCTCCTGTGTGATATTAAACAGTAGTCTCTCTCTCCTCCTGTGTGATATTAAACAGTAGTCTCTCTCTCTCCTCCCGTGTGATATTAAACAGTAGTTTCTCTCCTCCTGTGTGATATTAAACAGTAGTCTCTCCTCCTGTGTGATATTAAACAGTAGTCTCTCCTCCTGTGTGATATTAAAAGGTAGTCTCTCCTCCTGTGTGATATTAAACAGTAGTCTCTCTCTCCTCCTCCTGTGTGATATTAAACAGTAGTCTCTCTCTCTCCTCTTGTGTGATATTAAACAGTAGTCTCTCTCTCTCCTCTTGTGTGATATTTAGCAGTAGTCTCTCTCCTCCTGTGTGATATTTAGCAGTAGTCTCTCTCCTCCTGTGTGATATTTAGCAGTAGTCTCTCTCCTACTATGTGATATTAAACAGTAGTCTCTCTCCTCCTGTGTGATATTTAGCAGTAGTCTCTCTCCTACTATGTGATATTAAACAGTAGACTCTCTCCTCCTGTGTGATATTAAACAGTTCT